>NW_025335440.1:26211486-26349996 GCF_004798865.1 Varanus komodoensis | reverse complement strand
CAAAAGACGGTGCAAATACAATCAATGTCTGTCCTAAAAGGCATCCAGATTATTTTGGGCATGGTGACTGTAAAGTGAATGTGCATGGATCAGGTGAATGTATACCAGGGGTAAGGTGTGCCTAGAGGAATGCAGACTCAAGCCATTCAAAGTATAACTGGAAAGTCCTACAAGTGAGGAATGGTCAAATAATGGGTATCTTTCTTACTTATAGTGCAGCACAGGGAAGCGAAGTGATGCAGAAAAAGAAAACTGGACCACTTTTCTTGTACTGTGTAATTCAGAGTATGCTTTTTGACCTTTCATTCCATTTGTAAACTGATAAGGGTGCATTATTGATGGTGCCAATTTATAATCAAGGAAGCAGCCATGAACCAAAACTTGTTCAAGTTGGGCAATGCAACCCTTATTCAGAAATAAGTCACAATGTGTTCAGTGGAGTTTACTATCTAGGATCTGTGACTAAAATTGTAAGTCTTACAATGCAAACTTATGCAAGCTTAGACAAAACCCACCCCCAATACTGACAATTGTAGGGCTTTTTTCTGTCTAAATGTGCACTGGATTGTAGTAAGAACTGTGCACTTATTCTGCTCATCTTGCACTTAAGGAATGTGCCCTTAAAATTATTAATTTCACTTCTTTTTTCATTTCAGATCTTGTGAATAAATAGATGAACATACCTTGCCAATAAAAACTTCCAGGTCCTCCTACTATGAGGTCCCCATTCTGTATACATGACAGACAAGAGTGACATTAAGTTAGGATTAATCATATATTCAGAGACCAAAAGCAAAGATCTGAAAAGAGATCAAAAACTGTACTTGAACCTGGGAGGAAAGTACAAGACAAAGGATGTGGTTTGGGTGTCACTGAAGTAGGTGCAATTGGCCAAAGTTTGTCACTGAATAGAATCTTCATTTAAGGGTGCAATTCTACACAAGTTTATGCTGAAAGCTGTATACTTTTATCTATTTAAACTTGCATAGCATTGTGTTTTAAGGTGCTTACGGGGAGCCAAGTCTTAGTATTATTATATAATGATGTTCTCATTTCAACCATGTACATATCTGATGGGGGCTCAAGCAACAGAACAATTTGTCAGCCAAAACAATAATAAAAACAGAGACTGGTTACATGTATACCACTCCAGGGGAGTGATCCTATGTCCTCCGAACATTGTCTTGGGGGTCACAGCATTCTTTGAGGCCCCAGCACTGAGCGCCTCCAACATCAGTACCTGGTCTCCAGCAGGCGAGCGAGCCCTGTCCTGCTCCCCATGCCTGCTGCCTCCTTGAGAGGAAAGAGAGGCATGTTAGGCACAGGGAGGGAAGGAGGGTGGGGCTGTCTTCCTATGTCGATTCCTTTCCTGCTACTATATGCAGAAGATCAGTGGCCTGCAAAATTAAATGCATGGCACCAGGTGTGGTAGCAGCAGACATGGCTGATGCTGCACCTCACTCCATCCACTGGATGCACTCTGAGTTTGGAGGCTCATGATCTGCACCTAGGGTCAGGGTGACAGGGTTGTGTCCTAAATGAAGCCATCCCCTTTTTCATCTGCAGACGGTGGCACCGATAACTCCCACTTCCATCACATATTGCCAGGGAAGGAAGTCAAATATGAAGTCACTGAACATAAGTTTCAGTGGGGGATGCAGGGCTGCCCTGTTCAGATGCACCAACAGTTATGCACCTACACACTGCAGCTCCAACTATCCTCCAAATAAGAATTGCACTACATTGCAGATCACTGGTGGCAGCCAGTATCTCCAATCACTGAACCAGGATTTTATTTAAAACATGGAAAGCAGAGCTTGGGAAAGTGCTGCTTGCATAAGGCCCCCTAGGAATTACTTCATTTGCTGCTGGAATATATTAGCATTCACTTGACGAATGAATTGCCTATGAATTCTCCCATTTTATTAGGGTTATCAACCCATCACAGTATTTTCAAGTTATTAATCATCTGGCCTTTTATCAATTCCTTAGTTAAAACATGATTTCCATTCGATGGAATAAAGTAGCTGTACATTTCCCATTGTGTTATCTGAATTCCTACCTATGATTAGCTCAAGAAAAGGAGGAATTGTCAGCTTTTAAGAGTCTATGAATAAATTCAGATAGGTTTCAGATACTCAGTGCTATGCAGTAATTTAGAAAGAAGCATTCTGAGGGCCAATGGTGAACTGGAGATGAGTCTGGTAATGAAGATGAAAGTGGTTAGAAGGTATGGAGCCAAGCCAACCACTGTGGTCTCTCACCTTATAAAAATCTAAGCTGAATCCTGCTTGACAGTAACCTTGTCCCTCGGGATCTGGATTGTCTAGAGGTATCGAAGTGTGAACATTCAATTAGTGTCATAATATGGAGTGACAAAACATTACCTACAGCAAATGCACAGGGCTTTCCAAGAAGGAAGTGCTAATAGGGTGCACAATTTTTAAAAAAACACCAAAACAAAACCCTGACATCAAAACCAGCATGCGACTTTTTCCAGGGAAATTTGAACCCAAACAAGAAGTTCAAATTCAGAATCTGCTTTGGCAGATCCAAAGGTGTATTTGAGATATTACATTTGTTCTACCCCAGCTGACATCAGTTGGAATGAGAAAAATGACCTGGGATTGCATAGATGCAATAAACTTTCTCTGTACTCCAGTACAGGCTTTGTGAGTTCCTGTGTAAACCACTGCCTCCAGAATGTGACAAGACACCTTCACTTGTGCACTGAACAGTGACAGTCAGGAAACATATAAGAAGGTGTGGAGGAGTTGTTGAGTTCTCAGTTACTTTAACAGTTTCCTGCTCCGTGCTGCTGGCTCTCTTGCTCATGAAACAGCATGATTATCTTAGCACAGGTTCAACCTACAGGTTGCCTTTTGTACAAAGAATAGAGAGAGAGCTCCATTTGGAATGATCAGCTGCTTTTAAAAGTTGGCTTCTGCTTATCAAGATCTTTAGAGCCCTTTTAAATTAAGCCAGTACTGTCTTCACATGTCAGCATAATAGCACCAGCCTCATCTTTGTTCTTTTAATTAAATATAAAAGCCACCAAGTGGAAACATAAAATTTGATGTCTCTTTAACTCAGATCCACTTTGCAAGAAGCAGTCTCTCAGTAAGGGCCATTTAGCCAAAGCTACACCTGGGATGAATGCATGAGCGCACAGATTACAATCTCAGCAGGCCAAATTATGAAAAACAAAAAACTTACTGTTGCGACAAGGAGAAAACTCAGCGTAGGTGCTGAAATTCTGAACTGCTACATAGCAGGTGCCAACTGGATCCTTTTCAGGTGTGGCCTTCAGGGTCCTCCAGTGATATAAGGGAGCACATGCCTATCAAAATATGAGTTGCACATCATCACATAGTTTTGGATGGCATGCGTTTATGCATGTGTGTGTGTGAAAGTACCCCTCTCCCATTAAATAGCCGATATAACAATAAACCCATTCTTTTTATTCCAAATATAGCAATAAAGAGTAATGTTTCCTCTTATTATAATAATAATAATAATTATTATTATTATTAGAACATTTCTGTGCCGCCCCTTGCCGAAGCCTCGGGGCAGCTTACAAACACAATAAAATACAATAAAATACAAAAATAACAATATAAAATTAAAATTAACCATATAAAATAAATAAAAATATAAAATATCTCTTGCACTTAGCACAGAGAGGTGGGATTTTAACAGTCCCTGATTTTTCATGCATGGGGTCCAACTCATCTTCCATTAGGAACATAGGAGAAATGCAGGGGAAATCTTCCTGAGTTTGTAAAATACTCCTCTAATTAGAACATGCAATATTGAACTAGGACTCAGGCTTTCCCAGAACAAGGCTTTTGACGACCTTGCACTTCAGCTTTTTCATCCCTGCCCATTGGCCACCCTGGACAGGGGCAGCTGGAGTCCAACAATGGCTTGGGACCCACTAGTCTGATGGAAAAAAAGGCACATCCATCTGTACACCCTTGCATGAAAAGGCTAATCAGGACTTCAGGCTAGAATGGTTTCTGATATCAAAGAAAAAAACTGGAAGCTAGAGAAGAGAAGAGAAGAGAAGAGAAGAGAAGAGAAGAGAAGAGAAGAGAAGACTGTCAAAAAAAGACTGTGTGGTATCTGCATAGCAGGGAAGAAGAGGCACTTCTTGCAAATCCCAACATTATTTTGATTTCTGAGTGGAGTAATGGTGTGAGGAACGTGGTGGGTTGCTACTTGACTTCACTTCTTGGACAAAAAGCCCAGCAAACTTTTAAACAGACAGTGTTGGTCCACGTTCTCTGAATCTACTTTCTACCTTGCTGGTGAGCACAGTAGGCAATTACATTCAAAGTAATCATATTTTCTGTATCAACTTTGTGTATAAACCTGAGCAATAAGACTGTCCACATGGGGAATGAACAACTTGTGTGCCTCTACCATCCCATCAGTCCAAGCCAGCATGACTAATGGGGAGGGAAGATGGGAGTTGTAGGTTAAAACATCTGGAAGTCCAGTTCCCTACCCCTAGTCTATGTGGGCAAAGTTCCAGCCTTCCCATCCAAATTTTCCCTCTGGATCTGGAGCAAAGGCAGGAGGTTGTACTGTTACTTGGAGGATGGCTAGTGTGCCACGGTTTCAAATAGTAGCATGTAAAGAAAGGAAAATTGAGATGAGCAATATTGGAAAGCAGAGAGAAGCTGGATTGGGACTGGCTGTCAGCATGATTTTTAAATACCTGGTCCCCACCCCGCTTACTTGCAAGGCTCAGATGTACTGTTAACTGACAGTACATCCCAAGAAATTCAAGGGAAGAAGTGGAGTTCAGTGCTAGTGTATACGCTTTGTCTGCAAAAGATTTGATCCCTGGGTGATCCAGCCAAAGGGTTTATTGGAAAAACAGGTAACTGCCTGGAGAGACACTGCCAGTTTAAGCAGTCACTTCTTGGCTAGTGGACTAGCAAGTCTGATCTGATGTAAGGCAGCTTTGAAAGCTCTTCACCAGTTTGGAATGTACAATGAGGTTGTGGTCATCTGTAGCCAGCAGTCAGGCTGCTTTGTAGCTACATGATCAAAAGACAAATGTTCAGTGAAGGAGAATCCTGAATCGGTGCAAGGAGAGAGAACATTGCAGCAAAGTTCCTGCAGTATAGGCAGGGAAAAACAGTTACCAAGATAAACTGCCACTCCCCCTTAGGTGCACCTCAGACTGAGCCAGAGGACTCCTAGACCTTTCAGCATACCTGTAGGGTTCAGAAATAAGGGTCTAAACTGGCCCCCAAGTCTGAAACTTTTCACAGCTAGGCAGAAGGTGCTGAAATGAGTGCTGAGGCTTATCTGGAAGAAAGCACACACAGCTCTAGAGGTACAAGAATCAGAGAAAAAACTTTGAAATGATACTTTGGTTTAACATAAAAAGCAATGCCAAAGTCTTTCCTAGAAGTTATCTAATAGAACAAAGTCCAGCCCAAGATTCATACATTCATAAGCCTGAAAGAAAATTAGAGCCTGAAGACTCTAATTGGCTGCCCTTTCCATGCTCAGAACCCTGGCAACTCCAGGGTTGACTTCTGTGACATTCCCAGACCCTGTAAGGGAGCAGTAAAGTTCCCACAGGAACTTAGCCGAGACCATTCAGTCCTGAATGAGTCTCACTTTGGCCTTGAAGGCTAGAATTATCTCAAGATAAGAGACTCACAGATGGCTACATCACTGCTCACGCTGTGGACTTTCCACACATTGAGAGCATAAAAGGGAAAATTGAGCACAGACAAATGGAATTCTTGACAAGCACAAAAGTGGAGAAAATGTTTAGATTCTTAAGTCCAAGACTTTCACCCCGGCACAGCTCAAGCAGAGCAGAGCAAAAGCCCTGGATGACCTACTTTCCTGGCTCAATAGATCTGTGAACTTTCTTTTGAAAGATGATGAGATTCTCAGCTCAACTTGATGATTCCAGGTTGAACTGAGAAGAGTCAGAAGTACCAGAAAGACTGGTCCATCTTGATTTAAACTAGCTAGTCAAGCAGGGCTGTCAAGGACAGGACACTCTGAAGACCATTCATTCATTCGATCACCATAAGTTGGACAGGACTTGACAGCACATAACAACAAGACCACAATTATGAACTGTCTTTTTGCTAATAAGGTATCCAACATTAATCTATAATAAGAGTATGTGTGTTTATGTGCCTGTCCAAGCACCAAAACCATGGAATCTAAATTCCTGAACTTGGCATACATGCTAAGAGGGGCTTTAGAGAGCATCTTTAGGTTTATTTTGCTTTTTTCAAAAGTACTCATTGTCATGTGTCCACATGTCTGAACCCTGCCGCACCATCTTCAGTCACACTTCAGGTGACACACTTCCCTAACCAGCACACAGCTTTGCAGCTCAAACAGTTGGAAGCCCGGATTGCGTGTTCCAAGGGGCAAAGTTGTACCTTGCTCTCCTCTGGAAACCCTCAGTCCCCAGTGGAATGGAGTGAGTGGACAACTCTGTCAGGAAGCTACAGCGCTAAGCCACATCAAATGGCACTCCTGGGAGTGGGTTTAGCAAGCATGCCTAGTGGCCACAGCCAGGTGCAATGTGACCAACCTTGGCAGCCACGTAAGTTTGCTTTAAGTCTTTGTGGTATCAAATTAAGTTTTATTCAAACCCATATGAAGCCAGTTCTGTTAATTACCTATTAATAAAATCAAACCATTATTATACCAAAACCCAACAGCAACAAATGCAAGATCACGACATCTAAACCATGTTTTAAAGTGTCAAAGCCAAGAATTGTTCATGAATCTTACTAAAAACATTTTTTTAACCTGGCACCCAAAAGATCTCCAGTGAAGGGATATTATAAATTTGCCCAAAGGCAGGGGGGTGCCACTGACAAGAAGGATTTCAGTCTTTCAGTTACCCAGGATAAAGCCATTTTCACACCATGTGCATTGTAAATGTGCTGGTTAGAACAAGAGAACTTGTCTGCAGTTTCTCTGCTCCCTCTTTATATCAAAGAAGCAATGAAATGCTGGTAGGAAAAACCTTCTTTCTACTAGAAAAGGCTGGCAGTTGGTTCAAACCACTGATCAACCAATCATGCAAATAACCTCAAAAAGAGAAAGAGAAATTGGTTATCAGTTATGCCATCACACAAGCAAGTTTCTTCAGTAGTTCCTCTGTCTTTCTTCAAGCTCTAATCTAACTGGAGGCCTCTTGTAGGGGAGGTTACTTTAACAGCAGTCAGAGGAGCTGAATTAGAATTGCTCTGCAGGTGGAGGTCTGTTTTCCTGAATTTCTGCGAGGTGCCCCTGCACTGGGCTCCCCATGAAAATCCACACCACTCAAAAGCTCCTACTTATGGTGTGGATGCAGGGAGTTGACCTTGGCTTCAATGAAAGTTTGATGTAAGGACTGGGCCCCCTCCTTTAATACAGCCTTCAAGGTTGTTGAACTGGATTCTGATTCAGAAGAGAAGGAGGGGGGGAAGGGACCAGAATCTGCAGCTGAATTGCCAAGGGACCCAGAGGTAATCCAGGCAATCACTGATAGTCACAGTTTCAAATACTGTGGGAAAGTTTAGCAAGCCTGCAAACAGCATGTGAACAGGCGGGGGTGAACCTAGTAGCTTTAATCATAGAAATGTTTTAATAAATACATAAATAAATAAATAAATAATCCCAGGGTTAGGTGGGCAAGTCAGTTGCGAAGCACCAGACATTCCATGTGACTGGCCCTCAAGCAGGAGGTTTCCCCTTGCAGGTGTGGTTTGTTCTTTCCAGCTCTGGCAGGGAAGTGGGGTTTTCTGTCTGGAATCAACTTCTTGCCACATTTCTAACTTTGTCCATTTCTTTTGTTATTGACTTCTGCAGTATGTTCTTTGCTACTACAAAGGCAGCCTAGCTGTCATCTTGCACATAATACAGTTAGAAAGCTTTTATTATAGAACCACAGAACAGTGGAACTGGAAGAATCCGATAGGCCATCAAGTCCAACATCCTGTTCAATGGAGGACTCCAGGTTAAAGCATCCCTAACAGATGGCTGTCCAGCTGCATTTTAAATGCCTCCAGTGAGAAAGCCCTCAAGCTCCCTAGGAAATGGTCTTGCTTTTTGTCCTGACCTGCTTGGAAGAAGGAGAAGAAAACAAGCCCTGAAAATTCTCTCCTGATGCAGATAGGAGCTTTTGGAGTTTTGTAGGGATCATCAGGTTGATGTAAAGGATTCACAAAACTTCCATGCTCACTGCAGTCCTAAGCCACATCTGCTTCATTATTTTTAGTTATTAATGCTGCAAGCCCAAATCATGTATCCCATGGAACTTGTGGCTTGACCTTGAAACATGTGCTGGGAGATAACGTGTAAGTCAGGAGTTCTGAAATGGAAGAGGGAGAGAGAGAGAGAGAGAAAAGGGGGATCTAAATTGGATAAAGGGAGGGCTTGCAGGGCCTCTTCCTGGGGATCTGCTACAGGATGCAGGATTTGTTGCCTTTAAAAGGTGCCTCCACCTATGCTTATACTCTGCTTGTAAACTCTCAAATAAAGAAAACATTGCAAAGTGCTTTTTTACACAAGGCTGTTAATCTGCTGTATTCAGTTTCATTCATCCAAGCTCTGTACAAAGAGTCTCTCCTTTCCTGCCCTTCTGCTATATAATCCCTAGAAGACACCGAGTTCTAGTTGAATAATACAATTATACAAGTAGGAAAATTCCTTTTATTTTGCTTTCACAAATACTACTATGAAAAATATGCTAAGAAATCCTTATCAAGGAGAGAGAGAGAGAGAATAAACCTGGAGGCTCATACCATTGTCTAAAGAACTCAGAAACAACTATGAGTATGGAATGATGTGTGCATAATGCATGTTTCACACAGAAAAGCCAAAAAAAAAAAAAAAACCCTCTTAAGTTCCCAGTGTTTTCATCCAGTAGAAATTAAACCATGGAGCTTCTCACCATTTGGGCAACTGAGGTACAGATGGTAATATGATTTGGCATTGGACTCCCCACCAAACTATAGCCCAGCTTTCCCACATCTTACAGATGTGCACCACTGCATGCTAGCTGGGGACGATGGCAGATGTGGTCCAACACACCTGGAGGGCACCAGGCTGGGAGCAGGCTGGACTATCAACCCTTCCAGTCCTCTGCAAGATTCATGGAACTAAACTAAGATCTGTGCATTCGATCTTATACACTGGAGGAAAATGGTCCCCTTGTTTGAACTTCATGGTTGACCACTGAGGGTTGTTGGGTCACGTGCATATGTAGGATTTCTTTTTCTCAGATATTGTGAAAATCAAGTAGTCTGGAATCAGGTTTGCCTTTTAAAAACAGGGGAGAAGCAATCTAGAGGTGTCTCATCTGGAATCTGAGAGCTGTGATCACGCAGAAGGAAGACTGCTGGGAATTCAACATACGTGCTCGTTCTGTAACAGGAGAGGGTGATGTTTTATTCATCACCTGTTTTATGTCAAAATCCTTTTCTGGGGTTAACCACATGAGTGAATATTTAAAGCATGGCATTTCCTTGAGATACACACTCCCATTAAGAAATAATTCAAACCGTTTTAAAACAAGTCCCAGAGCAACACTTGTTGCTGCATAATTGTTTGGGAAAATAAAGCATGACTGAACTCGAGGTTCATAATGCAAGATGTTTTGCCATCGTTTATAAAGCTTTTTGATTAAATCCTACTGCATTAGCTGTTAATGCAGAATGCCTGTCCATATAGAGAACACATCACTATCGCCTTATGAGTTAATAAAAATGCATGCGAGAACACAAGTAGATTGTTAGGGATTTCCACCTGGGGGTTTCTATCAGTGCATGTTAAAAGCCCAATAAAAACACAATATATGCACCAGGTTTTTTGAAAGAAAACTCCAGACTTGGCGCCATAGCTCCATAAACCCCTGCCACAGGTTCCGCGACTGTGAGCTGCTCTCCCTGCGTGAGGGACAGGCAGCTGCAAGAACAGGGGCCTTCCAGGCCTCCCCACAGACAACACTCCACGGGGCATCCTGGGAGAACCTCCCAAAATTTAAGAAACATTTATGTTAGCAGCTTCTTAAACTCTAACCAGTTATTAAACTCTAAACAGACCAGAACATATATCAAAACATACTAAATTTGGCCCATTTTGCACTCGGTAGTTAATAGGTTGGGAAACAGCCCAGGTGACCTGCCTGCTGTGTGCTGCCTAGGCCTATGTCAAAGAAAAAATAAATCCCTTTCTGGTCTTTTGGAGAAATTCACTGACTGAAAATGACTGTATTGATTTATCTAATGATTGTATTTATCAAGTAGCAAAGTAACCTCCTATTCACCCATCACACATTCATCCACTGTGGCAGCAAATATCTGCCGAAGACTGTCAGGGGGCAACTGACCTGCTTGAGTGGTTGCTGAACATGCCAGTTCTAGGACACTCATGCTGGCCCTGAAGGACTACCTAGAAATAAGGCCCAAGAGCCAAATGCCATCTTGGAGGAACCTTTGGGAGCTGCGTTCTCATAATGGGTGAGACCAAAGACAAAAGATACCCGGAATCAACAGGACCCCCATATCTGGGAGGATACAATCTAAGCCTCCCCAGCGGATGTCTGAAACTTCAGATAATAGCAAACGCTCTAAATGTACTGTACATTTATATTTTTTCATGATTTCAAAGATAAAAGTTTTATTCTTACCATACATATATCCTAGCAGCCTCAGCGTACAATTGTTTGTCTTCCCCTATTAAACTGAGAATTTTCACTTAAAGGAAGCACTTTATGAGTTCTCTTTGGCACTTTACAACTTCTCTTTCAGACCAAAGTCAACTGCAGTTAAGTGAAAACGTGGTGACTGAGCCAGCAGATATGGAGGTCCTGCTGTATATGATGGCTTAAACTCATGCTGCCAGTAACTAAGTCTTAGGAAAGACATTTCAATTTTTTACTGGGGGAAAGGGGGTGACACAAGAGCTAAGAAACCATCAAACAAGCAGTGATCTGGAAAAGAAGGTGTCCACTTGAGCTCAAGAAATTGACATATTACTGGTCCGATAGCCAAAAGCAGGCTGAGTCAGATTCTGTGAAATTACTTGAAACATTTGTGCAAATTTGAGGTAAGAAATGAGTCTATAAAGCTATCTGCACAATTGTGCAGATATCCGATAAACTGTGCAAATCAGCGTCAACTAATTTGATTCATGTTGTTCTTATTGTTGTTGTAAGATTTACCATGAGAAATATGGAAACACTCATTGCAGGTGCTCTTAGATTTGTGCAAAATTAATGTATCTGCTCTGTGATTTCCATACATTTGCACAGAGTGGAGAATAAAAACATAATTTAAAAATTTTTAAACTTTAAAATACTGAGTAAATAAAAAGGCCTGGCGCCGGAAAACATAGAATGTTTTAAGGTTTTTTAGACTAATATGGGTATATATGGTTCTTACACATATGTAAGAGTATTTTCAATAGAAGAATAAACTTGTCAAAATGAATACACAAAAAGAAATTTTAAAAACTTACCACAACTTTTCCTTTATGTGCTCTAACTGTTGCTCCAAACCACTGATTTGATTTAAACTCAATGGGCTCCCTTGTACCATTGACCTTGATTTTCCTGTTGTCTATAAAAGAAAGTAAGTAGGATGCTTACATTCACAATTACTACGCTGGCCATCATGATGAATATGAACAAAGAGAAAAGGAAATGATTTTATGCACAGCCATGTCACCACAGGTCTTGCTATTTTCATGGCGTGAGAGTAGACCAGCTGCACCCAATGAAATAAAAACTAAGTGCAACTAGTCCAAACTGCAATCAATACAATCTCTGTAAAAGTGTGCTCTTCCACTAAGAGCAATGAGGCTTGGTTCCAAGTATAATTAAGACTGAGGTGCTGGTATACAGAGAGCTGAAGTTCTTGTGGCGTTCAACCTCATAATGCAGGCTGAAGACAAGGGTAAGAGAAGCAGGGTCAACTAGAAAGTTTACAGCTAAGGGTTAAGCTTAGGCTTAGGGTTCAGCTGAGGCTTCTTCCAATCCGAAATCTAATACTTTACTCTCTGATGACATGGGACACTGACAAGTGCACGAAACTCCTGTTGATGCAGTGTTTCCTCTTCACAAAGCGTTCTAGAGCAGAAGTGTCTCCAAAACGAAGGTAACGCAGGCTTCCCATGCATGCTTTGCAGCACACAAGCACTCACTCTAGATCAGGGTGACTTGCCATTTATATGCAATGAATTCTTGCAATTTATAACAAGCTTAGGATTGGGTCAGCAAATACATAGTTATTACAGTTATTCCAACTGCAATATCATTCAAACATGTGGTTAAATAATCATTTTAAACAGGAAATGAGAGTTATACAAAATGACCTCTGACCATATTTAGTTTAGCTGCAATAAAAATAATGAAAAGCAACCCTCTCTTACAGCTATGTTCTTACGAACTAACCTAGCCAGGTGATTGCAAATTGTGATTGTATTCTGATTACAAGTGAATTCAATAAACCGAAAAGGTAAATGTCTAAACTTTCTCTGATATTGTTTCCCTACCAGTGCCATGTGTCTTTGGGGATGGACCTTTCTGGATCGGGCCAATGCCATTTCTCACCATCCGTTATTCCACGAGTCACAGCAGGGACAACAGAGGATTTAGCTCCAATCAGTCAACATGCGTACCACACCACCACAAGAGACAGCTCCATAGCACTGCTTTAGATACACATTGCAGATGTCAGCTTGAGAAAAGCCATCTGGGTAAAAACTCAGCCCAATTATAATGCATTTCAGGTTTCTAATAGAAAGCAGACCTCCCTTCCTTTCACCCTCCGTCTTCTGAAGTAAACTGATTTCCCACATGTTTCCTTCCTCACCAGTCATTCCTAATGGACTTCTCTATTTATACCCACAAGTGAATGCAAAGCCCCCTGCCCATCACATCTGGGTAGCCCTGCTTTGTTTCTGGTTTGCATCAAGAAATAGTTCACCAGAACTTACTCCCGGTATTCAAGCTGAGTAAAAATAAAAACACACACACTGTCAACGAAAAAATTCAAAGTATTTTTTCAGTGTCAAAACAGATTATATGTATTTACAAAACTGAAACACAAATTCGTACGGGTAGAGTGGTTAATATTTAGATTCAGTGTAGACATAATGTTCCCAATCACCTAATTACTATCCCACAGGCTTACTTGCTCCCCAGTTCTGCTCACCCCTCTTTTTCCATCTCCTTCCATGGTCTTCCTTTAACTACAATATAGTATTATGATTGCTGCAGCACTAACACAGTCCACAGTGGGGAGAAGGGTGGGGAACATGAGAAGGAGTTAGAACTGGGCTGGGCTGCTTCCAGCTTCCACACATTTGGCTAGGCTTGGTTTGGAACCTGCAGAGGGCCACACCCCAGCAAAGGGCCACCGACAAGGGCCCCCTGAATTAGCTCCTCTTCTTCATCACAGCAACCAGCATATTGGCATGGACCTGGGTAATGGCAGTGGTGAGAAGGAGGGGCTATATTAAGCATAAAATAACAACCTAAGTAATTGTAAAAAAAATATTAGTTTTCTCTGTTTGATATCCTTGGCTCCCCTTAGAGTCTCCTACCACAGCCCCCACACCATCACTATCATTGCAACTTCTACCATTACATAGCTGCAGCACTCCAAAAGGTAGAATGGAACGAACATCTTGTAAATATCAGAGGGTACCTTGTGCATTCCTGAAAGTTGGGGGAGGAACTGTAGGTCAGTGGCAAAGCACGTCCTTTGAATGCTTAAGGTTGAATCGCTGGTATCTCCAGTCAAGAGGACTGAGTGGGAAAGACCTCTGCCTAAGAACCTGGGGCCAACTTCCCAAACTAATGTCCACCTGAAGTTTTGAACCACAGCTCCCATCAGTCCTGTCTCACATGACCAATAGTCAGTATTCAAAACATCTGAAACCGCCAAGTTGAAGGCTGTCCTAATGTTTTGCTACCAGTTAGAGTAAACAAAATTGGGTTCAATGAAGAATAGTCTTATCTAGGAAGGTCTTAGGGATGAATTGATATTTTTATTAGAAGATCATCAATGACAAATGTTGAGTTCTTTGAGACTGGGTATTTTGGGACCCAATGATTTCATTTCGAATTGACATTCTATACATAGAATAGTCTTCCTTAGCACAGAGTCCCCAGAAGCTTTGGATAACAACTCTTACAAGCACAGCTTGCTGAACATGCTGGGAGTTGTAGTTGAAAACATGTGGAGGGCACCAGCTTGGAAAAGGCTGGCCTACAATTGTCCATTGTCACCGAGTTTGCCTCAGTTCCTCAGAGTCCCTTCCAGGAAATGACATTTTAGGCAGGGTTCTCTGCCCTGCCTTTTCTGAAGAAGGGCAAATTCAAAGAAAGCATTCAGCTTCCCAGCAACCGTCTTATACTAAAGCAGCTTCCTATGTTCCAATAAAGGGAGGTTTTCTCATTAGCAGCACGTCATCCATGGTCCATCCTGAAGTAAAGCCCATATAAGTAAATTCTTTATTGACTCCCTTGGCAAATGAAGCCAAATAAGCACAGTTCCATGTTTCAGTGTTGTTTCTTTGTGATTAAAGTAGCTTATTTGAATGCATAAGTTGTTCAAATATGCAGTCTTAATTGAAAACAAAACTCCAAAGCCTGAAACACAGACATGACCATGACTTAAAAGGAGCAAGTCTCATACTGAGAAGTAAATACTAAGAACTCCCTTCTTCATCATCACCACCACCACTACCACCCTTTTAAGGAGAGTATTTTAGTACAGAAAAAATCATATTCAGATGCAAAAAGCAATAAGCTGGCTGAACTAAATGATGCTTCTACTGCCAAAGATAATTATATAGCACAAATGAGAATTAATCCAAGGTTGTGGGTAGAACTTCTTATTCCCTGCAAGGCCTGATATATAACAGACATCTCCTACTGGCTCAGACCAAAAGGCCATCCAGTCCAAGGATGGACAAGTTACACCTTCCAAATGTTTCGGTCTACCAGGATCCCTCACACTATTGGGTATGCTGGCCAGAGGTGACGTGAGCTATAGGCCAACACATCTGGAGTGCTACAACTTGCATACCTCTGACCAAAGAACAACATCTTCCTTCACTCAGTGGCTCCTGGATAGTTGTGTGAAGCCTGCAAGCCGGGCATGTGAGCAGTATCTCTTCTTTGTTTTTGCTGCTATGCAACTGCTGTTTAGTGTGGGAATGATTACACTAGAAAAGTTCACACCAGCTTTTCATGTTAACTGTGCTCCTAATGGAGCTTTTGGCCATGGAGTTCTCACTGTATTTCTGCAGAGTAATTTTCAGGTCAGTATTTCCAGATGCCAACCAACTTTTGACTTGAGACAATCCTTTACTCTCACTAAGCCATCTACATTTCTGCTCCTTCCCGCCTTCCTTCCACCATCTCTCTTTCTATTTATGCTTAGTACTCAAGACACACCTTATAGAGCTGATTTTTAACAAACAATACTGCCCATTATTCCACCAACAGTGGCATCTCAAACATTTTCTTTCCCATAAGGATATTTCAAATACCAGTAGATTTATTTATTTATTTATTTATTAAAACATTTTTATGCCGCCCCATTCGCCGAAGCCTCGGGGCGGCTTACAACATAGATAAAACAAGTTAAAATCCATATAAAATAATCTTAATTAAAACACACATTATAAAATAAGCCGCCCTGGCCAGATAAAATTCAATTGTATTTAGCATTTAAAATGTTGCTTAAATAAAAAGGTCTTAGCCTGGTGCCGAAAAACAAATAACGACGGCGCCAGGCGGACCTCTCTGGGGAGCGCATTCCATAACTTAGGCGCCACCGCTGAGAAAGCCCTTCTCCGAGTAGATGGATGGATCTATTCCTGTTTTGCTTAGTTTCTCATTTTTCCAATCTTTAATATGTTTCAGCCAGTTTCAGCATCCATTTAAAAATGAGGAAATATATAGACATTTTTGTGTACATTTCTCCCAACATATACATTCGGGATCATCTTTTTTTCCTTATTTGTACATTTCCCTTAGCTATAAATGTTTCCCTATTAGAAGGTGTTTTTCAAACTGAGAAGTATATCAAAAAATTCAGAAAAGCATGGATATCAAAGTAAACCAAGTCTTGTTGTACATATTAGTTTGGAAGTACAAATTAGATAAATCTGCAAATCTGTTGGTAAAATTATACCAAACTAATGTATCCTCCATACAGAGGCAAAACATGCACTTATGTGTGATAGTATTCTAAAGGGATTATTTCAAAAATCTGCTTAATGACATGGAACTTCTCTGTGCCAGCAGCAGCAGCCAGAAGGATTCAGCACTGCGGCCATGAAGAGGTGACGTGTGATTAAGACGACTTACATGCTGAAGACAACACAAATGTACGATGCTTCCTGCAGATGCAGTTCTCATAAGCCCACACATGCAATGGGTGACATTCAAACCAGTTACACTCAAGTAATGCTACACAAGGGAACGTGCAAATAGGGCCCAAGGGTTAACTTCTTTAAAAGTGTGTACTTGAGGTGAAAAAGGGAAAGGCATATAATTTAAAGTTAATATATTTGCAATATAAAAATAGTTGCAAATTGCAAAGGGGACTCTAGCTCTGTTTAGTGAAATACACCGCTGATTTTCCAGCCCTCTTGAGGCTGTTGGCTGGTCTTAAAAGGGCTAGAAACACAGAACTTTCAGAATTCTTTACATATCCTGTTTCTCTGAACAATCATGCCAAGAACAACTGAGTCCAGGCTTCCTTTCAACACCTGCCGCTATGGGGCAAAGGCAAGGGCAGCTGCTGCACCAACCCCCTTGTTTTAGTGGCCCAGTATCCTTAAGAGAGGCAGTGGCAGGTAAGGTGGCTGCCGCCCCCCCCCCCCCCCCGGCAGTCTCCCCAGGATGCCTCTAGGACTGGCATTCCACTTGCATGGACCAGAGACCTCGTGGAAGCGAAACCCTCCTCTTCAGAGCTCTGGGAGGAGGAGAGGTTAGGCCTGCTTCACATACCAAGCCTTGATGTGATGCATCACAGAAGTTGCATGCAGTATCCACAAATGCTACATTCTGATGTAGCCATGCCAAAAACTTCCTATGTGGAAACTATTTCCATCTATTGCAGCTTTAATGTCTGAAATGGCCAATGGAATCTGAGAAAACATGGTAAGTAATTACTAACAGAGTGTCTAGGATTCTGCACATCCATAAATGCACCACAAATAATATAATACAGCTTACAGAGAACACTAAATTTAGTCTCACTTTTTTTGAGAAGTGCAGGATGAAATAATAAAGTATAAAACACTCATTTTGAGCATTCCGTTAATGCATGTAATTCTGACTCAGCTTTTACAGATATCCAATTTTGAAGTATCCCCCTTGAAGCCAGAAATAGGTTTATGCAGGATAATATCAACACCATGATCCAAAATTCCAATTTGCACCAGAATATCTACAGGAAATGTCCTTTTGCTAGCATAGCCAGTCCCACTGACTTAAGTGTGGTTGGCAGGGAGGGGGCTATTTTGGCCTTGGACCCAAACGATACTGACTCCCGGACCAGAGGCACCTGGTTTGCACCATAAAAGTACCACAATAGCTTATATAAACCATCTCTAAATATAAACCAGAACATGCAAATGCCATTCAAATCTGGGTCCTCTGATATGGCGATATCATTTTCATGGTCAGAGTTGAAACTGGCCCTCCCAAGTCTTTTGGATGTCCAAAAGAAGTGGGATTAATCTTTCTATTCCACCATAGTGTTGCTTGACACCTGAACCCTATTTTGTATTCTGCTTCCCACAAGGTCTCATCATCTTTGCATGTGATACTTTGCTCATGTAATTAAATCCCCAGAATGGCACAATGCAGCCTTTCCCTGAAAAAGACTCTGGCTTTTGTTACAATCCATTCTGCTACTGACCAATGCATTAATGCTTTATCTCGGCCACACACTTTGCCAGAGAAGCCCTTCCCCTGTCTCGCCTCTTTATTTGTGACAGGAGATTCATGTTGGTTGAAAAGTGCAACCTATTTCCCTAAAATGTGATTGGGGACACCCACAGGCACAACCCAATTCCATTAATACTGGGCTCTTTAAAGAGAAGAAGAGTAGGCAGGCATCTGTGTAAACATTTTATAGGGTAGGAGGGTCAGATATTATACTAAACAATATTCTAAATTTTAGTAATTTCAACCCAATACAGGATTTTAAGTTGCTCTCTAGCTACCCCTTCTGGCCATACTGAATTACTGTGAGATGACTTAACCCTTTTCAAAGATAGGTTTTATTGATTTATACGTTTGACTATATTCTGCCTTTGGATGCAACATTCTCCAAAGTGGTTAAAAATACAGTAAAAACTACATATCTGTCTTAAAAAGAAGATAAGAATTACAAAACAGATCAGGCAGAATATGAAATAAATGCTACCAACTTGGATGCTTATAAAAGGAGATTCGGGAAATGCACGGAGGGTAGAAGACTATCAGTGGTCAGTCCAGAGTCATGATGAACACAAATCACCCCCAGTTTCAGAAGCAGGATATGTTGTTGCTGATTGCCCCAGAGCAACAACATAGGACGACCATCGCCCTTGGGTCTGGCTTCTCATAGGTGCCTTCTCATGGGTAGCTAGAGCAACTGGCCACTGTGAGAAAGTGGATGCCCTTATAATGTGGGAAGCAGTAGCACTCAGTTGCTACTAGAAACAACTGCAACAACCCCCAGAGCACTCTGGAAGAGAACCAACTTGGCCTGCCACCTCGCCAGCCAGTAGTGGTTAGAACGTTGGTCTGAGATTCAGCATGCCAAATTCTAGTCCTCACTTGGAATAAAGCTCATGGGTGACTCTTGGCCAGTCACTGACTCTCAGCCCTACCTATGTAAGTCTTCTTGGATTCCTTCAAAGAGAAAAACAGGTAGAATATAAAAGTAATGTAATGATGATAAGAATAAAACACTACAGTGAAAGAACAAGGTAATTTTTTAAAGAGGGAACATCAGAATCTTGGTGCCACCCCCAAGAAGGCTCTGCCCATGTAACAACCTGTTGTACTTCGGATAGTGAGTGTTCATGACGATATGAATATATGAACCGTTTTGTGAAGTTGGGGGTATTAATTTACAGGGTGTCTGCTGCCCAGCCCTATAGCCATTTCATACTTTATGCCAGGATTGCAAAAATACAGGCTTGAGGTTCTAATCCAACCTCTTCTCTGGGCTTGCTCACCTTTTCCATGATGACAAATTGCTCAATGGTTTCCCAGCTTATGTGCACTTCTCCATTCTGAAAGGCTGAAAACCCCAAGGTTTAGCTACTTAGGGGTGTGTGTGTGTGTGTGTGTGTGTGTGTGTGTGTGTGTTGGTTCCCCACCCTTGTTTGCCTTGGCCCTGCCTACTAGTGAAAGCTTCTCTTAAACTGAATTTGGCCCTCAATCTAAAAGATGTTCAATGCCATATGCTATGTGGTAGACAAAAACCAGAGCTGTTGAACTTGTCTATTGTATGTTTTCTGGTGAACAGAAGTAATATTTGAAGAACAGATGCATTTTGTTAACAGATTGTGCATGTTGGTTGGGGCTGCCCAACTTAGCATTATGCCCCCACGTCTCTTCCCAGATGCTCATTTCCCCTTCAAATACTCCTGTGTTCACTCAGAGATAAGCAGTATGTAAGTAGCAAATTTGTGTAAAAAATCAGTCCATCTACAGACATATTTTTAATCCAGAAGGAACTCAAGTTGAGATTGTTAACCTTAACAAGCCAAGTATGTTCTTTGGCTTACTCTTCGATTCTGCTCAAGTCAGGGCCAAAAAGGGCATTAGTTTAAATCTGTGCCCAGCAACTCTTTCTGCTTTCCTTTCACTTTATCTCTAGTAGATGATCAGGAATTCTACCCCCACTGCCAAAGTCCAGATCTAGACTGGGGCTTCTGAATCTAGTCTAGAGTAAAAAGGGGGTGAAAGACATTTGGGCCCTCAGCTTATATCTATTTGAGTACTGGAAAACCAAGGGAAATCATACAAAGATTTATAGATGAAAGAAATTAACTGAATGGTAGACTAAAGCAAAATCACTATTGACATTTTAACAACTGAAATATGGAAGAAATAAAATTAGCCAACTTGTCTAAAGGAAAAGGATGCTTCTTATTGCAACCAGGATTGTAACTAAGCTTTTATCTTCCAGCCCAGTGAACCAAAGGACTCAAAATATATCCTCTATAAGGAGCTCTAAAAACAGAAGAGAAATACACATTTTCCAGAGGTGGGGAAATCAGAAAAATGCAGAACATGGAAAATGCATGGAGTCTAGAAGCCCAGCCACCCTTGAAGGAGCCTGTGTAGGTGCCGGTACTACATGTGTATTCTTGCTGGTCCAGGCTGGGGCTTTTGCAGTACTGGTGGCAGGAACGGTTAGAAATCTGAATTCCTATTATAGCAATCTAGGAAAGCTAAGTGCACCAAAACTGTCGTAGGCCATGTGTTAGTACTACAGATATGGGCACTAGTGGATATAATTTCTGAAAAAATAAGGAGTGTCTAGGGAGCATCAGCTACTGGATGATACAGAAATGAAATTAATTAATTAGAAAAATGTATTAATTTATTTCATTTCTATGCCACCCCATAGCTGAAACTCTCTGGGCAGTTACTAGATTCATATACCACTTCAGAGCAGTGAATAATAGAAGATAATGCTGGTAAAGGAATAAAACAATATATTAAAAATACAATCTATCTAACCATGGCTGGTTAGGTGAGGAAGGCTTCCTGAAATTAAAGTGTTTTCGGGAGGTGCCAAAAATAATACAATGTTTGCTTTTGCCTGCCCTGCAGTGGCAGAAAGTCCCAAAGAACGGGAAGCACTGTGCTGAAGGCTCTTTCTAGCAGGATTCCAACAGGCCACCAGTCCACATGGAACCATACAGGACATGCCTTCCAAGGACCTCAGAGCCAAGGCAGGTTGGTCAGCGAGAAGGTGTGTTCTCAAGTATGTGGCTCCGAGTTGTGGGAGTCAGAGTAAAGTTAGGAGAGTCAGAATAAAACTGGGGTTTTCAGCAGGTTGCCCATGACCACCAATGGCCTTCCAGCAAAAATGCAGAGCGAAGCAGCAAGGAAATGGCACTCACCTCTGCCGCTCTGCCCATTCTGCAATGGATAGGTGTGACTCTGTGAGCATAAGGGCCCAACCAGCTCCCTGGTCCTCCTAGTTTTACTTTATTTCTTAATATTTTTCTTTCCTTTTAACTGGGCAGCTGATATTGCAAAACAAAGTGCAACATCATCTTCACAGAAGGGCTTTGAGTTTTGGAACTCAGACCCCACCTCTGCTTGTCAGTGGTGCAGTGATTTTCAAAACGCTTCACAGCAAGATCCTTGTGTTCTCCACCCCCAAACTGCTTGGGGTGATGCACTCTCTCTACTTCTTCTTGAGACTCTAGCTGCTCAGCCAAGTGCAAAAGTGCATTCCACCCCCTTTTCTGGGAAAAGGAGTTTTGACAGCTGTCAAAGCTATGCATATTACCTTTAAAAGGAGGTAATAACAGTCATATGTCCCAAGAAAAAGCTGTGCATTACTCTGCCAAAACCCCATTAGAAAAGAGACCTAGGAGACCGTGAGAGCTCAGAAAGACATCAAAAATATCAGAGAAAGGGAGCAATGCCTCTATCAGGAAAGGTGACAAAGACTTTGCAGCTTAGAAAAAAAATGATTAAAGGATGTGGGAACATGGTAACATGGTAAAGGTTTGTAATATTATTTAGGTTGTGAAAAAAGTAAATAAAGATCATTTTTCTCCCTTAGGATCCAGGATCATCCAATGACGCCAATTGGTAGACTATTCTGGATAGAAGAAAGAAAGCCTTTCTTCACATGATGCATATGTAAAGTATGAAATTTCCTGCCAAGAGATGTGGGGATGATCACCAACTTTAAGAAATGGAGACTATAAATAGTGAAATGGAGGAGGAGAAGGCTATAATTCCCACCAAGATCATAATCAGGATACCTTTGTGCACAATGCTGCCCTCGTGAGCATCCCACAGGAATCTGGTTGGCTGCCCTGTGAATCAGGTTGCTGGACCAGAGGGATCCCACATGCCGCAGTGCAAAGCTGCAGCCACAACTGAAGGCATCTGGCAAAGTATTGGAAGGATCGTAATGCTTTTGCTGTTGATTGTTTAACACTGTTATCTTTTTGTACATGAGGTTTATATTATGTTATTAGTCATGGAGGCTGGTGGCTCCAATGCTAGTGGAGTTTTAGTCTGAGCTTCAAAGGAGCTCTCCATGGAGCCAATCTCTGTTCCCTCCCCCCAGAATAGCACCATGGATAACTTCTTAATGATTCCGACTAGACCCAGGAATGGACACCCTGCCTCACTGACTTCCTAGCCTCCACCTCCCACTGCTTATTCTATTGTGTCTTAAAGGTTTTTATTTTTGTAAACCTCCCAGAGCTCTTTGACCATTGAATGATATAGAAATGCAGCCAATGAAATGCATTGTATAAACTTGTAGTACTGACAAAAGCCCTGTGCCATTGGCCCAAGTCGACTATGCATGCTATAAAACTTGGGAAGCACTGCTCAGTCAAAAGTATCACTGTTTGTGCTCTTTCATACAGGCCACTTGTAGGAAGTGTTCTCATTTCCACTACTGTTCTGTTGATTGTGTGGTAGTTGTTACTGGCAATGGTCGTGAGAGGTTGTCCAAGTGCGCTGCACAGTCTCCCCGTGCTGAAAGATTACAAGCCCCATAAAGCATCTGAAAGCTCAGTTTATTCAAGGGTTGATGGGAGAGCATGCCTCCCGAAGTGTGAAGACCTGTCAAAGAAGTCTGGGAGAACATTTGAGAACAAGCTAGAATTCAGGAACAAACAAGGAATGCGCTTCACAATCTGAAAGTTTATTTTCCTGCCCACAGCTGTGGTCTATAATCTTCCCTTGTTAAATGGTAGTAAATTATTTCATCACCGCTTGCCTTTTACCATGCAAAAATAAATTGCCAGGGAAATGGAATAGATTCTTAATTACTGTCATTTTATACATTAAACTTTTGGGTGTTTGGTTCTAAAATACTGTTTCAATATTCCCCCTCCCCACTTTTATGTGCTTTTGGAGGTCAAACCCAGAACTTTGATATTAGCAATCCCAAGTCTTCTTTAAATGACAGCTATGTTTGAACCAAAGCCATTTCTTTTTTAATTAAAGCCTTTTGGATCCTATTTCTGATCTGTGTTCTTTAGCAACTGAGAGATCTTTCAGGCAGAGGAGAAAGTGGACTGTGATGTAAGCCATGAGAAATTCCTTTTAGTATTACCAAAATGTTTTTCCATGGGACTCTAACCAGCCACGACAAAGGACTTCTATTTGTTTTAAAGAGATATGCTCCAACTTTGGGTCAAATGCTCTCCAGCACAGCCCGCAAGAGTAAAACCATGCACAAAATACAGCTGCGGAATGATGATGACCATCTCTTCCAGACAAGCAGATGGTAATAGCTGTGATGAAAAGGAGAAGCCTCAGCAAACTACAGAGCTAGGGAGAAGGTAAACACACCCAGAAAGAGCATAATTTGCCCAAGGGCCCTCCAAAACTTGGAACTACCACCACTGCAGGGAGGAGCCTCAGATACAGTCTCTTTAGCTCATTAGTTCAGATTCAGAGTAGGACTGGGGTGAGTAAGGATCAGCTCAAGCTGCTTAAAATGTCTAAGCCACTCAGGCAGAAAGAAGGCATGCTCCCAACCACCATGTTCTTGCATCCGCCCTAACCTTCCCTTAGCACAAGGGAAATAACAGTCTTTTGCCTAGAAGTATACTGCTATCCATGAAGATAACTCAGGTGCTTCAGTGGGTACAGAAGACAGCCAGCAGAGTTTTGACTGATAGGACCAGTTTTATGCACATTGTACCAACATTCAAACAGCCTTTGGTGGCTCCCTATTTGTTTCCACACCCAAATCAAGCTGTATGTACGTTGCTTCACAGCCCTAAAAGGCTTGGAACCCAAACGCTTAAAACAGTGCCACCTCCTTCCCATATGAATAGCCCACACCTTTAGATCTTTTGCTGTGATCCCTCACCAAGTTACCTAGTATTCGTCTTCTTCTTCAGGATCATGTCTCCATAACACGCCATGTGTCTGATGTAGTGAGCTATAGTCCACTAAAGGTTATGTCACAATAGGTTTGTCTTCGAGTTGCCACAAGACTCTTTGTTGTCCTCGTTGACAGGAACCTCATGAGGCCACAAAGGAAGGAGCTCCTTAGCAGTGGCAACCCAACTATGGAATGTCTTCCTAAACAGGCTTCCCAAGAGGTGCTCCTGGTTTTCCCTCCTCAAGCTTTATTTGCTTCAGCTGCCTGGCTGTCTTTTTGCTAGTATAATTGCTAAAGAGCTTTGAGTTAAAGAACAAAACAAATCCCTGTGGATCTAGTGCAGATCACCCAGAGCTCTACCCGTAGATTCTTCTCATCCCAAACCCAAAAAATCCCTGTCACCTAATCAGATCTGTCTCCCACTGGGACATCTCTGTCCCTCTTCTGTTGTTCTGAAAGAAAAAAATGACGACGCCTTTAAAAGTCTGGGAACTGGGTCCATGCATGTAAATCCAATAAAGTTATTCAAGGCAAGATACTGTTGTTGCTCCTTACAAGAGATTGTGCATAATTCCTGAAGATTTAGCTGTCTGTCATCTTACAACTGTTTCATGGTCTGAGCCAGGGCTTGTTAACAATTATGCCAAATTCACCCAAATCCCATTTTGTGCCCTTCTAGGCCCTGCTTCTTTGCCTGTAGGCAAACAGAAATTTCAGTTCCAGCCTTCTCACTTGTGCCTGAAGGAGAGCTGTCCCAGGAGATGCTGGTGTAATGAAAAAGCTATCACCTTTCTAATTTTGCCTTTTTAACCCAGGGATGCTTTGACATCAATGTTTGCAGAACTGAGGCTCTGCATACTCATAAAAGAGCCACAAAAGTTAAACTGAGCTTGATGAATCCTACCGTCACTTCTAAAGATCAGATCTGTCTAAATTAAAAGCTTTCAGTTTTAATGTTTCAGAAGACACTAGCACCAAACAGTTTTCAAGGGCCATAAAGGGGAAAACAACAGAAAACATAAACAGCCCAAATAGACTCAAATGTGTTTTCCCTTTAATTAAATAAGAACCATCTGTCAGACAGCAGGGGTGGGTGTGGGGCAGGGGTTTGAAGTGGATGAATCCATATTATTCCTATGCTGGTTTCCACCCAACCTCTATATAATTCTGAAATAACATTCTCCTGTTCTGAAATCATTGAGCAAGCATGCAGCATGGGACCTTTTGCTTCACCTGACCAGACAGAAAGCTGCTTGAACAGAAGGATGGTAAAGCCTGAAACTTTGCTGTCAACTTTAGAAAGCAACACTGAACCAGGAACTTGCTATGAAAACAGGCTCCTTTAAGAAATAATAAAAAAAGGAAAAGGGGAAAGGAGAAAAAAAAAGTGAGCTGCATGGCCTGAAAATAGCAGGCAAAACTCAGACCTGTGAATTAAGATGCAGCAGGTAAGCACAAACACAAGCCCTGGAGGTCATATTACTGTTCCTTCCTTCTCTAGGGTCAAACAAAGCCCATACATACAAACATCCAAAACTGGTGTTTTGGGTTAGGTCAGACACATGGACATAACTAGAGAGAGGTTCCCATCTGCTCATGCATAGAATGATTTCCTCAGCACCAGGGTTCAAGTGAATATCCCCGTACAAACAGTCATGTAGTTCCAGTGTACTTACTCGTATTATCAAAAGGGATCTGTTTGCACTCAGTGGCTGGCCAAGGGCAGAAGTACACTGCTCCTCCTTCCACTATGTCCGGCTGGGTTGTGTTAGCTTTAGGTGCTCCAACAAGGACACTAATGCTGAAAGATATTTGGAAAAAGTTTACCCTCCATGAATAACAAGGATGAATCTGAAAAATCAAGAGATGCTTTGTTGAAAGACTGCAGTTTGCAGACCACTAGCCCAACAGCTATCAAAATTTCAATATTTTTTTAAAAAATGGTCACCCTCTTTTCTGTACTCATTATTACAGGTCAAATAAGAACACATGGCTCCCACCACTTACTGAAGTATTGGCTATGGGGCCAGCAGGAAGATCAACAGTGACAGAGCCAGATGTCATAATTTCTTTAAACAATGTTTCCTCAACACTTTCCACAGGAATTTGTTTGCTTACAGAAGGGCAGAAGCCAAGCCAGTCCAGGGTAAGGGCATCCATTTCCATCGATCCAATAGCTTTTATTCACAAATCTGTCCACTGGCTCGCTGGCTTCATTTTTTAATTAGACTTTTTAAAAAATGATCTATTTGTTGGCAGGGAGTTATACAATGTAATTTGGGAACATGTTGCAAGAAAAAAGCCAGAATTTCTACATAATATATCTGTAAAGCACCAGCGGAGAAGTGCATCTAGCTCCTTTCAAGTTTGAATGAGATGCATCTGATACAGGTGACCTTAATGACAAGCAGCAATGGAAATGCATTTCTTTCCTTCTGCACCTGCACCTCTTCGCTGTACAATGGTCCAGAGCTGAAGTCATTCCTAGACCCAACACTTTCCCTCTAATCTATCCTGATCTCAGAGCGACCACTGAAAATATTGCTTCCACCCTTTCTTTGCTATTGCACAGACCAAGCGAGCCTTTAAAAAAAATACCATTTGACTTTCTCATCAAAGATGGAGTTGCTATACCATGGAAGTGGATTCAAACATGCTTGCTAGCAAAAGATCTAGTTCTCTTAAATTAGAGAGATTACTGTATGAAACATGCTTTGAACACTCCAAGATGGGTGGGAAAAGTAGATTTCCATACATTTTGGGCTTTCTGCTTTCAGTATTTTTAACCATTTCCACACTTGCAAGGACTGCTAGAAGTTGTAGTCCAAAATACCTGGGTTGTTCGGGCAAGCAGGTAGAAAAGCACAGAAGGCAGCATGCTTGCTCATGGGAAGCTGCACAAACTAAGCAACCTATGACTTGTCATGCGCCAACATATAACTATTCATTTTCTATTCCACCCAACAGCTGAAGTTGTCTGGACAGATCACAACAGCATAACAATTACAGTCTTCTTTTTATTGTGTCTATTTTTTCTTAACTGCCTTGATAGCTCTCAAGCAAATAAGCAGTATATAAATGTTTATAATAAATAAATACATTATAACTATGCTGTGAGGAAATTTGATATTATTATATCCGTATTACAGATGAGTGTGGAAGAGAGCTGAGTGAGGCTTCCCTAATAAGATCTAGTAAATTAGTAGGACAAGCAGAATTCAAATTGGGAGTTTCCAGGTCCATAGCTCAGTGTTTTAGGGAGCAATCTTAAGTCCCCTCAGAGTGTCTGAGGGGCCATAGGACAGTGGCAGATGGCCCCTCCAGGCTGGGAGACAGCACTCCAAGCTCACAAAGGGAAGTTGGAGATTTATCCCATACCCTTTTGCAACGTGCATGGGGAAACAACTATGCTGCCTGCTATCCAGTGTCAGAAAAGTGACGTCCAAGAGGAGGAAATGGGATGCATTGGTGGGTGGGGAGGAGAGGACACCGCAAGAGGGAAGGATGCAAGCTATGCAGAGGCCTCTCCGGCTTCCCTCTCTCTCGTTGAGGTGGCATTCCTAGGCAAGCAAAAAAACAAAACAAAAAAAATGCAAAAAATGCAGGACAGAAGGATGGGGAGGTGAAGGTTGACTCTGCCATTCCTCTCCTTGGTTGGATGGTTGGAAACCTTTGAGTTCAGGGGCCTTCCCTCATCACAGGTGCTACCAACAGGCCTGCATCTTTCCATCATCTGTCTACAGGCCCCTGCTCCAAAGCTGGCCATCCATAACTATCTTCCCTATCGTGATTAATCCGTCAAACGCACCTCCCATGTTTCATACTAAAGCCATAGTTAAGCAGACCTATTGTCAGTATGATCCCAACATGGCTTGATTCATTGTCACAATATTGGTACGCTGTCCTCTGCCCCCAGACCACATCTCCTTAAAAAATGTGTCACACTGTGCCCTTAACACATGTGTGGCCAACACCTAGCAGTGACTTGTATGTGTGCATGGGGCAATTCAGATCAAGCAAGTCTGCATCTGATCAGTGCCTGGATGGGAGATCATCTGGAAACACCAACATATGACGCTTTAGTTCCAGCATGGAAGGCAGGGCAGGTCTATATGAATGAATGAATATATAAATCCAACACGGTGCTTTTTAGTTAAATCGGTTTGCACATGGATAACCACTATGGCATGGTCATTACAGTGTTCAACTGGGGACCAGGGAAAGCCACGCTGTAATCCAGCATTCAGCAGTGAACTTCTTTGGGTGAACTTGGACCAGTGGGGAACAACGCAAGCTGGCTTCTGTTCCCACAGGAGGAAGAAAGGTAGAATATAAATCTAACCATCACCATCAAGCATACACCAATCAGTCATAGAGAAATCAAGTGATGTGTACATGTAAACCTGCCTATGGTTGGCTGCACTTAAATGTGGGCCTCATTGAAATAATCTTTTAGGTCTATTCAACTGCAGCAGCTGCCAGTTTGCAACAGAATGTTTTCTTTCACACTCCTCTGATATCTAAGCAGAGAGACTACAGGACAACTATCCATTGAAAACTGCTGTGCAGCTAAAATCGGACAAGTGAAGTTTGGTTTCCTGCACACTTAAGGCAATACAATAAACTTTAGTCCTGCTGAATTCAGTACAGCAGGAGTAGGAGAAATCTAACTTTCTTCAAAGATGCAAAAGGCACTATAAGCAGTGCTTTCAGACAAACGGCCCCTAATGCTACCAGTCAAAATGCATGTTGCAATGATTCTTTTCTCCCTTAATAGGGAAAAAAGGGAAAATATAGAAGAAACCACAGGAATACCTGTGAAGGTTTCAAATAAGAGATATCAAGTTTTGGACCCTCCATGAAATCCTATGAATGAGAAAACTCTTGCCTGGAAATACCTACTCTCCCTAAAACAAAACTGTTCTGGATCAGCTTCTGGGGTACAGACCTGTTTAGACTTCCTCAGAAGTAGGTGACTTGTGAATTTTCAGGAGCAGCTCCATTGGGCGAAACACATCACGCATCTTGCCAAATTGACTGTTACAGCTTTAAACACGTTCCTACTGAAATCTAGGAGATTGTGCAGTTCTGTGGGCTTCAGTAGCACTAAACCCACATCAAGCCACTGTTGAGACTCCTTTGAACTGTAGATTTGTGGTCTGTGTGACATCAGTTCAGGAGCAAAGGATACAGATCCACTTCACTTACAGGAAGCCCTGCTCAGCTAAAAGGCAGGATTTATGCCAATTTTTTCACCGTTAGGATCAATCCAGAAGTGACACAACATTCACCGAACTCTTTGGGCCTTCCCATAAGAGACACAGTGAGCTTGGACAGCTTGCTCCGGAGCATCCTCATGGAAGTCTCAGCATCAGGCTCGATGCACCTTCCCACTGGCCAGTGGTGTTCTAGGGCACATGCCCATCCAGAATTAAATCCCACTGAATTCAATGGAACACGCTCCCAGCTAAGTGTGGAAACAGGATCTCAAGCTCACCCTGCCGTCCTGTGCACACTCACTTGGCAGGCTGACGCACTGAACTTAGTGGGACCTGCTTCCCAAGTACAGCTGGCAGGGCTGGGAAGATGCAGCCCTAAGTCGGCTTGCCTCCTACATCCACTTGCGTGGGGCTAAGCACTTCGTTGGGGTTCTGTTAGAGGTCCCAGGTCCTGGCCCACAAGGCACGAATTTACATCCTCTTTGCCACTATATCTGCATACAGGCAAACTTCGAAATAACGGCATTCCACAAAAGGCAAGCCTAACCTCCTGGCCAAATGGCAAGCAAACATCATATCAGCCTTTCACTATATTTGAGCTCCATCCCCAGAATAGCCAAATCAGGTGAATTAATTTCCCATCCTTAAAAAAAGAAAAAACCCAACAACTTCTCTTCCCGGATGGCACTCGAGCTGGGGAAGTGCCCAAGTTGCGAAATTGCCATGACAGTGGGCCACGGTAAATCGACCTAAATCGATTCAACATTTCCTCCACTCCTCTGGGCATCCGGGCGTGTGGACGGATCGCGATGGATCCAGAGCCTTTCCGTGAAAGGAGCACCGGACAGGCACTCTTTTGGCGGGGCAAGAGGGCGTGGGGATGTTGAGGCGTCTCTCCTCTGGCAATTTCCAAGAAGAAATCTGCGCGGGTCCCTGCAGACCAGCCTACCAGCCCGGGGCGCTACTTACGCGTGCGGCGCAGGGCTGTAGAAATCCAGCGCGTAGCCGAAGTAGCTGCCGTCGGGGCCGCTGTAGACGGAGAGCTTCTCCTGGTCCAGGTTGAAGGCGCGCAGCGTCCCCACCAGCGGCGCGAGCAGCAGCAGCAGCGAGACGAGCGCGCTGTGGCCCGCCGCGCAGCGCCTGCACCGGGGCAGCGGCGAGGGCGGCGGCGGGAGCGGCAAGCTCCGCCGCCGCCTCCACATCCTCCTGGCAGCGGCGGCCTCGCGTCGCCTCTCCCCCGCTCCCTCGCTGCCTCTCCCCGGGAACCCCAAGCGGCGAGTGGCCGGAGTGGGAAGGCGGCGCCGCCGCACACCGCCGCCGCTGCGAGCCTTACAGGGCTCCCTCTGGCCGCCGCCGCCACCGCCGCGCCTCGCTCCTCTGCGCGCGCCGCCCGCCAGGAGATGGCATGGCAAGGGAGGCGCAAAGCCATTCGCCTCCAAACTTGCGCGAGCCGCCGCCGCCGCCGCGGGCTGCCTGGCGAGAGCGCGGCCGCTCTCTTTCGCGAGGCGCCCCCTGGTGTCGCTCCCCTGCCTGAGCAGCCGCGGCGAGACGGGAGAAGGGGGGCGCCGCGGCGCGCTCTCCTCAGAGGATACCAAGGCAGAGGCGCCACGCCGCCCGCGCCGCCGCTGCGCCCAGAGCGAGAGCGCCGCCCGCGTCGCACGTGCTGCTGCTGGTCGAGCCTCATAGTTTGCTCGCGCGCTCCGCTTCTGTATACCTGCCGGCTGAATGCAACGCTTGGTGTATCTGCTGAAGCGGCGTCGGGTCCATAATATGTCCGTGTGGCCCGCCTTTCTCAATTGACCAAGTTTGTTGGATCACGAGTCCTAGCATCCTGCAGCCAGCATGCGGTCGGACACAGCCGATTCCCTCTCCAAAGCTTCCTTTCTCTCCTGCCATTTTCCTATGCCTGTGTGTGTAGGCACTAATTGAGAATGACATACTGTGCATCTGATGGTGGACAGTGGTTCACATAATCAGCTTTCTGTGTTTGGAAAGTGCTACAAGACTTGTCTCTTACTGTAGGAATGGGTGCCCTGTTTCCAGATGGAGGGCTCCTAGTGCTAACAATTAGAAGGTCTTGCCCTGTAACTATGTGTTTTTCTCCATAATGGATATTCTGCATAAGAAAAACTTTTTAAAAGCACATAAAAAGCAATGGAAAAACAGGTGAGTTATGGGTGGAAGATGATGGTGTCTGGACACCGCAAAATTCTGTGAAGGAGACCTGGCAGTAATGCCATAAAAACCTCAATTGGAAGCACCCACAGTTTGCAATGGACCCAATTTATAATTTTGTGCAGCTCTGCACCTCAAAGCAAGGCAACAATGTCCCATTCCTCCTCTTTGCATACTTCCAAACACTTTTTCCTCTAAGTCCTTATTTTGGCTTGGGCAGGGCAAAATGAAGGGGAAATTTTAAAAATACTGGAAGAAGTACTGTTGAGAAGCAAATTTTGGACGTCCAGAGTGAAGGCATTCAAAAACAAACCTAGGACTTTGTAGGTCGCATATAGGAAGAGTGCCGATGTATTTGCTGCAGGCAGCATGATTTGGCCATGTCTGGCAACTGCGAGCAAGAGTGAATTTATGTCCAAGGTTAAGTATACTGCCCTAAGCTGTCATCACTGGCTTAAACCAACTCACTATATTTGACTTTTGAGGGCCTGCTATGCAATGTTAAGTGATACATAATCATTGCTATTGTGCAGCTATTTTAGGGCAAACTGAACAAATCAGCCTCATGAAGCAGGAGGAACTGAGCCAGAGAGCCTCTAATTCAAGAGTGGGATTGGGAGATGTATGATTGACCCTCCGGAAGCATAACTGTGATGAAACAAACCACACTACCATCAATAAAGTTAATTCATTTTGAAAAAGGAATGATAGCAAAAGAGCACAAAAGAAAACCACCAGCAAAAGTAAAACTGGGCAAAGATGAAAAGGCACTCATATGGGCTTTAGTCGGCAGTCTAGACAAACAGAAGAGTCGTTCTTCACTTGGTGCCAAAGAGGTCACAATCTAGACAGTCTGCGAACCCTCCAAGAGGTCGGTTGAAGAGGCCTTCTCAGCTGCAGCCCTCCACCTCATCTTAGTGAGCTGGGGCACTTGAAGGAAGACCATCAGAGTCCAGGTATGTGAATTCAGGAGGAGATGCCTCTTTGGATAATCTGGCCACAAGCCATATAGACCTTTAAAGGTTAAAATTACCTGTTTGTATTGGTCCCAGAAATAGACAGGTGGCCAGGAGGATGGCAAAGCAGCTGCACCACATGGCTGTATTTCTATACATGCTTTTATTGCCTACCAGCCACGGTGAATAGGACTTGACAGAAAAGAAGTCCAGATAGAGCTCGAGTGACTGATCCCAATGCCAGCTGCAGGCTTTGAGAGACCCTAAGGTACCATCTTCCCTCCCATCACCACTGTGCAGGGAGAAGAGGCTGGAAATGAATGGGCATTGGCCGAAGTAGCTCCTAAGTCCCACTACTGACCCTTGGGTCCTCTCTGTGCAGAAGGAGAGAACAGGGACCAATGGTAAGAGAAGGAGCCATAGGACCAGAAGACTCTGGTGATCAACAAGGGATGGCCTGCCAAACCCTAGGCCTTGGCAAGTGCTTCCTGATGTTGAAATTTAACAGCAGCCCAGATTATTCAAACAAGCTGCTATGATTTGTGGTAGCATGGAAAAAGCATTTGCAACGTTTGCATGTGGTGCAACTCTAGCCTGCAGCAAGCCAATTATACACACTCGCTACCAAAAGCAAGATTTGGTCATTGACACATATCAGCAGGGAGAATAATACTACCTACAAGCAAACTGAAAACCTAATTGCATAGAGGATGAAGACAGATGATCAGTATGCTGCTGCTGTTGTTTTTGTTAATTACATATCTATACTGCCCATAACCAAAGTTGGGTGGTTCATAACATTTAAGTCATCCATCCAGATTTTAACCAGCTTCCAAGATTAGGATCAGGATCAGGCACTTCAGGCCGTATGGAAGCTATTGGCTGGGAACTCCCATGTGTAGGCTTTCCCGGTGGCTATTATATAAGGAAAATGAATAGGGAGGTACTTTTCTTTGTTTTTCATAATACTGGAATCCATGGGATCATTAAACTGATTGATGGCAAATTCAGGACAGATAAAAGTATGTCTTCACCCAGTGCATAGTTCAGCTAGGGAATTCACTTCCGCAAGATGTCTTTTAAAGGAGATTAGGTCAATTCAGAGGCTACTGTTTCTGGTGGCCTCTGTGACTCCAGTATCAAAAACAAAATGCCAGTGTATTTCAGTTGCTGAGGAACATGGGTAGATGGGCAAGTGCTGTTGGCTCATGTCCTACTTGTGGGTTTCGCATGGGCAACTGGTTGGCCACTGTGTGAACAGAACACTGAACTAGTTGGACCTGTGGTGTGATCCGGGATGGCTCATCTTCTGTTCTCATAGAAACCTGCCTTCTGTGAAATCAGACCTTTGATCCTTGTAGCCCAGTATTGTTTACACCTATTGACAAAATCTCTCCAAAGTCTCTAGCATTTTCACTTGATCTTCTTTGTTTAAAGAGATGCTGGATAAGTGAAACAGAGGCCTTCTGTGTGTGCCCTTCACCACTGAGTTACAGCCAAATTATTTAACAGGCAGGTTTTGAGGCTAGTATTGAGGGTCAAAGCTATTCTTTACATTTTAAAGTGCAGGTCTCAGGGCTGGCCATAGCATACAGGAGGGTATACTGATCTTCTTTGGCAGGAGAGAGAGAAAGAGATGGAGAATAGATGAAGGTAGGAAATGATACTTGCATAGTCCATAATTATTTTTAAGCCCTAGTCAGGGACAGCAATTGAGCACCACTTGAACACTGCCTTCTTAAATGACAGTAGTTCTGAATCACATGATATGTCTGCATTATTGCTGTTTATGGATGGGAGAAAAAACTGGCAATAATGACAATATAGAAACTGATAGTATTAATCTTATCCCATAACCAGAAGGAAATAATTACCCATCTCTTCCCCACCCCCTTCTGTAAATCTGCAACCGTGAAATATGGAGAGGCAGATGACCTTCAACCTCTGTTCCTCCACCCTCTGCCAACTGGATGCACTGAAATAAAGCAGGAAAAGAAACAATGTCACTTTCCCCTGTAGAATTTCCCTAATGAAAACCATTATCTCTCCATGGAAGCCTCTCATGGCAAGGAAGGGTGAGGGGAGGACAAGATAGGACCTCTAAAGGAAACTCTGACTAGTCCAAATAGACCCTTCCCTGCGTTTATTTTACAGGGCCCTTGACCACTCAGGAGAGCACACAAACAAAACCCAAGAGCCCTTTCTCTAACTTTCTTCCAAGTTAAAATGAGAACAAAATAAAACATGGGTGTCCTAAAAGACAAACAAGATAGCATTTCTGCACTACAAGACCTCTTCACTTTACTGTTGAAAGGATACCTCAAGTGTCCTCAACTTGCTCTTTTTCAGGAAATTTCCTGGGGAGTGTTTTTGACTGTGATTGATTTATCTACACTCAGATACACAATGAACACTGGGATAGTATAAGAGAGCTCTATGCATCAACACTGGACCTGCAACTTCATTTTTTCACATGCTATTGAGAAGTGCAAATATTGGCATTAAAATATGGAGAAGTGTGTTATAACAACACAGTTAAGCAGCTAAGTTGCAGCTATCGTCTGGTGGGGAATACTCTTAAGTTGAAGGAAAATTAGAGTCCAGACACAAAGTAACCAGAACCTTTGATAATGGGGATGGTTTTAGAGAGATCATACCTAGTCAGTTGAGTGTTGTTTAATTGGCAACAGCTCTTCAGGGCTGGAAGCAATCATCTTTTGCAGTATGTGCCCCTGCACCCCAAATCCTCCAAGTGGAAATGGTGGGCTGGGATCTGTGACCATCTACATGCAAAACATACACTCTGCCAGGGAATGATAGCCACTTCCATCAGGGCTGACCTTTAGTCAACAGGAGGGTTTCAAACAGTGCAAGAATTCTGTTGGCTGACTTGGTTAAAATGTGTGAAACACATTGTGAGGTGTTTGGTGGAAAGTTCCTCCTGCCCAATTTTGGAATGGGCAAACTCTAATTTGGGCACAAATTCATGTCCGACTGGCCCCAGTCTGTATTAGGATGTGCCAATTTTCCAGTACCAATCTCCTTCCCTGTTACTGTTCCACTTATGCTCATGTCTCCATCCAATACTTGGCAATGTCTCCTGTCCCAGGAAATCTCCTTATCACATCCCACAATGTTTAAGAGGATCTTTCCAACCCCAAAGAATCACTTTTGAGGCATTTGGGAGATTGCATTTGAGAAATCACCTTTGCATGAGTGATCTTCCACTTTCATTCCAAGTCAGTTACTAGATGGCTGTTACAAATCTATTGCAAAGCAAACATCAAAAACCCTTAAAACATATACTCTGGATATACGACCATGTTTTGATACAAGTTACCCGGCAGCAAACAGAATCCAAAATATTTGACAGAAGCATGATTGTGACTATTATCAGTGGTCTTCAAATCAATCCTGGAGCTTACTTCTAGCTCCTACAGATACAGAATCGACTTGGATATTCAAGTTTTCTTCCCTCTTATCCCCTTTCATCAATCTGTCTCCAATTAGCCTAATCCACATTTTCATGGCCCTCTAAGTAAGTGCCCCTATAGGCATGGCTACAGCCCAATTAGATGCTACTCCTCTTGACACACACACACTCACGGAGACAAAGACCATGAAGGAAACATGGCTTCCGGTTAATTTCTGGAACTAGAAACTATGGATTCATTCCAGCTTGTTTTTGGAATGATTAAGACGTGCCGAAAAAAACTTTCTCATGTAATAGCACCTTCTTCCATATGTACTTACCCATATTCTGAAATCATATTCAGAAATATCCAAGTAAGCGGCATTAAGTGGCTACTGAAAAAAAGGCCTTGTGAGTGGTGGCAGCCCATTCCTGACCCGAGGCACAAGGGCCTGTGCTCTTTTTAGGTGACATTTCTGTTTTCCCAGGCTTTTCAGATCTTTGAATTCACTAAATTTTAATATTTTTTGTGATTTTTCTATCTAGTGTGTTTTTTATTTTTAGTGTATGTTGTATCTGCTTTGACAATCTATTGCTGAATTTTCATGCTGATTTTAAAAGCAGGAACATTTCCTGTTGTATTTTGCTATGGTGAAGATTATTAACATATTATTCATAGGCCACCCAGTGAATTCTATGAGTTGAAATATAGGTACTATAAATACATACATACAAACTAGGTTTTAGTAGCTGCCCCATGGTTAGCTTTCCTTGGGGCTTCAGTATCTTCTGTGAAGGACTGCAAAACCTAGTATAGGGAGTAAAGAAAAGGAAGGTTGATGTGGAGATTTTATCATTTAAAAATGAGCAGCTGTCTTACATAAGTGCATTGATTCTGACAAGCTTTGTAACAGCAAATCATGGAGTTAGCCAACACAGTGCCTCCCACATGCTCTCCAGTTCTGCTTTCAATCAACCAGTCTGTGTCATAGGTTGTATATGGTGGGTAAACTTGGAGTGCCAGATTATTTAGGGGCTAAACAAGCCACCAGTTAACCCATGCTTATAGTTGCATTAATTACTGGGTTGTTTAAGCCCCTAAGCAACCTAGTTCCCCGAGTTCACAAGTTACACTCACAACCTGGATGACTGACTCTTAAGTTGATGACTGAATGCAGGAATATGTAGGAGGTGGAATATCCGCTGTTTAATTTGAAATTATGTGCAAATGACGACTGTGTACATGTGTGCATACTTTAAACTGTCATAATTTATTCAACTTTCTAAGAAGATAAAAATACAAAACTAGATTTCTGAAGAAAAGAAAGCGCCTTGTATATTATAAAATAGCACCAAGGATTACAGTGCCAGATCCATGATCATGAGACTGGGAGGAGGGTTGCAAACTGTAATTACCTTAACTGGAACTCCAAGTTGTTTGAATAGCCAGTTTGCAGTGAGTTAATCAAATGCCAAACATCTGAGGCTTATAACTCCTGCATGTATAGTACATTTGTGCATGCATGTAATTTTCAAAAATATAGATGCTCTTCCCCATTGCAGTCCAAGTGCTCCTCTGGACTTCCACAAACAGCTCAAGAAAAAAATTGCAAACCAAGAGCCATTAGGTCAGAGAAATGCCAGATACTTAACATAATACATGCTTCTGAAAGTGATTTTCTATATGATCAGAGTGTTTTAAAAATGTTGTTAGTTGTGAAGTCACGTCCGACCCATCGTGACCCCACGGACAACATTTCTCCAGGCCTTCCTGTCCTCCACCATCCCCCGGAGTCCACTTAAGCTCATACCAACTGCTTCAGTGACTCCATCTAGCCACCTCATCCTCTGCCGTCCTCTTCTTCTTTTGCCATCTATTGTTCCCAGCATTAGGGTCTCCTCTAGTAACTCCTTCCTTCTCATTAGGTGGCCAAAGTATTTGAGTTTCATCTTCAGTATCTGGCCTTCTAAAGACCAGTCAGGGTTGATCTCCACTAGGACTAACCAGTTTGATTGCCTTGCAGTCCAAGGGACTCGCAGGAGTCTCCTCCAGCACCACAATTCAAAGGCCTCAATTCTTCGGCACTCAGCCTTCCTTATGGTTCAGCTTTCACAGCCATACATTGCAACTGGGAAAACCATAACCTTGACTATATGCACTTTTGTTTGCAGGGCGATGTCTCTGCTTTTTAGTAAGCTGTCTAGATTTGCCATAGCTTTCCTCCCAAGGAGCAAGCGTCTTTTAATTTCTTGGCTGCAGTCCCTGTCTGCGGTGATCTTGGAGCCCAGGAAAATAAAATCTGTCACTACCTCCATTTCTTCCCTATCTATTTGCCAGGAAGAGATAGGACCGGATGCCATGATCTTAGTTTTCTTAATGTTTAGTTCCAAGCCAACTTTTGCGCTCTACTCTTTCACCCACATCAAGAGGCTCTTTAGTTCCTCTTCACTTTCTGCCATTAGAGTGGTATCATCTGCATATCTGAGGCTGTTATTTCTCCCGGCAATCTTATTTCCAACTTGTGATTCATCTAGCACCGCCTTTCTCTCTAAGTTATATAGGCAGGGCAACAGTATACGGCCTTGCTGAACTCCTTTCTCAATTTTGAACCAATCAGTGGTTCCGTGTCCAGTTTTCACTGTTGCTTCTTGACCCATATATAGGTCAAGGTTTCTCAAGAAACAAATAAGATGGTCTGGTACTCCTATCTCTTTAAGAACTTGCCACAATTTGTTGTGATCCACACAATCAAAGGCTTTAGCATAGTCAACGAAGCAGATGTTTTTCTGGAACTCCCTAGCTTTCTTCATGATCCAGCATATGTTGGCAATTTGATCTTTAGTTCCTCTGCATCTTAGAAACCCTGCCTGTACTTCTGGCAGTTCTTGGTCCACGTAGTGATGTAGGATTTTGAGCTAGCATGTGAAATGAGTGCAATGCTGCGGTAGTTCGAACATTCTTTGGCATTGCCCTTCTTTGGAACTGGAATGCAAACTGACCTTTTCCAATCCTGTGGCCACTGTTGAGTTTTCCAAGTTTGCTGGCATATTGAGTGTACTACTTTAACTGAATCATCTTTTAGGATTTTGAATAGCTCAGTTGGAATACTGTCTCCTCCACTAGCTTTGTTGTTGTTAAGACTTCCTAAGGCCCATTTGACTTCACATTCCAGGATGTCTGGCTCAAGATCAGCGACCACTGCTTTAAAAATGTCATGGTTCCTTTGTTGCAAGAATATCCTTCAAATTCACCTGGGTTGGGAAGCCTCTTACCAGAGTAGTATACAATGATAATACAAAACAGGTGTACTGTTCCTTGTTTAAGAAAAGTGACCTGGTGAAATTTCTCTTCTTCAAATAGCTGTATACAGTAACAGTATATTTCTCAATTAAATTTCATATTTCCCCCTTGTCTGATATTCTGAGTTAAGAATGAGAAAGTAAAGCAAGCAAACCAGGACCAACCAGTATGGTCCTGATTTCTGAGTTAGATGATTTCTGAACACCTTGTCTATTAAAAACTTGATAAAGAAGTCCATTCATCAAATGAGGAAAGACCACAAACTCTAATTACTTATGATACATACTGGAGGATAAATCTATGCAAGATACATGGCATCTAGATTACTCTAAACATAGCACAGCATCTTTTCTTAACCTTGTGAAAAATGAGAGTAGTTCTGAACCCTTGTTACTAATTGCCTATATCAACTGCCTACAGCAATAAGGTGTATTTAGCTTTATAGTGAGATTCTAATGAAAACGGCTTCAAATTTCATTAAAACAGTACCTCTGATAACATTACCCAACATCCAAATAGTTCCCTTATGATCTTTTTACTTATAAAGAAGTGAGAAAATTAGATAGACAAGGAGGGAAAATGCTAGATCAGTATTTGGGCAGTTGTTTTATTTAAGCCTTGCTAGATAATAAATAATGGACTATACTACTTGAATAACAGATGCTTTCATGCATGTAACACATACAATAGTGCTGGCATATGTTTTTGTTAGGACATACTGAAAAGAGGTATTTGGCAATAATATCAATAGCTTCAAAATCATAGCACAAATTCTCTTTGCAATTAGTTTTTTCTACATTTCCTTTATACAATTTTGAATATTAATTTTCTTTTTTAAACTCCTGCTTTGACTTTGATCTGGTAAACCTTGTAACAGTCAAACCCCTGATAAATAGCATTTATAGTTAGGCATATTTAAATATTCATTATTCTTGCTCAAAGCTATGTATATTCAAGGTCAGATTTTGAGAGGAAAACAGCAGAAATTTATTTCATTCAAACATATTCAGTGCAAATGCCAATCTAGTCCCTAAGCTATGATACGGTAGTGTAGGGCGCAATCCACCAGATTTCCTGCATGAACATCACTGAATAAATTAAAATTGTATAAAAGGACAATTGTTTCTTTTCATAAGCCTCTTCCATTTCAGTGATATTTGTATAGAGAACTCCAACATGGGTTGCGCTCGGATGCAGTAAAACATATGGCCAAACAAGAGTGTAAACAATTGTATTCTATGATATTTAAGACAAATTTAATCAATATGCAGATGCTGCACTACTAGACCATTTTCAGGTTCTTTTTAGGTGGAACAAAGAGGCTTCTGGGTGGGAACTCACATTTTAATTGTACTACAAAGGCCAAAAAGGAACTAGTTGGTATAATACAAATCAAGGCAAATAGTTAAAAAAATTAAATATTCTAATTAACACTGAAAAAGTGTTTATTTACAGTTTCTCAGTGATACCAGTGTATAGCCACACAAAGTATAATCCGCTAGTTTTTTAAATAGAGGCAGTCACCTAACCCGCCCTCATTCAAAACATTGAGTATTAGTATAAAGTCTCTCCCCAGCATCAATTTAATGAAGGGGATCGATCTGTGGTCCAGAGTAGTTCTATGTATGGCCATTTGGTCTGCAAACAGCGCTTGATTGGTGTGTCATCCGTCTGCAGCATGGGGTCTTCGAAGCCCATAATCACTGCTGTACCTTCAACGTACATGACCTGCAAAAATGTAATTATCTAGTTTAATTTACTGTTGCAAAGATCTCTTTTTATTATTTGACATCAGAAGCATTTTGCACCCAAAAGTAGTCACTTCAAGAGAGCAAAAGCTTAAATCAATTTAGATGTTCTGCACCTTACTTAGAATAAAATAAAATAAACTACACATGCTCTCTGTTCATTAACCAAAAGCAGCTATGAACAAATAAAATGACATCAGAACCAACTTCATCCTTGGCTTGTTTGCTTGACTTTGATGAGCTCTACCTGTTTTCTATAAGGCACAGGAAGAGTGCTATATTACTGTTTTCATACAGGAAGAATTATATTGTATTTTTTGATTTCAAACAATCCCGAATGCAGAAGGATGCATTATATAAAAACCTTATTTTCAACACCAGAACACAGTTCCTGAGTATGTAAAATATTAAGAAAAACAGAATACTGCCCCCCACCCCCCCAGTGAATAACTATAACAGATACATGTCTGATTAGGAGGAAAAAGTTTAAAAGGATGTGCTTGTCAGACAGATTTTTGCAATGTACAACTCATTTACATACAATCTTAAAGTCCTTTGCGTAGCAGAGCCTGCTATATTGATATAAGACAAGTGATACTCTCCAAATATGATCCCATCTGGCTGTGATGGCACTTTTTTCTTACAAGAAGGGGAGAAAGTTGTGTGCTCTAAAAAGGCATGGATCAACACCACTCCTTGCGCTGAAGAATGCAAAAAAGCAAGCAACAACATCTTAGCCCCAGTCAGCTGGTGAAGTGCCCTGTGCTGCCATCATTCAGAGGGCATTCACACACAACCTTGGGCTGTAACTGATTTCAAGAACAGATCTGGGCTTTTGAAAGCACCAGCATTTTCCAGCATCCCATAGGAACTCCCTTTGTCTACAGGAACACTGTCACCTGTTCCCTTAGCCTGTTTCACACTCAGTGTATCTGCATATAGATACCTACTTTATCTAATAAAGGGTGATGGGAGCCATCTCTTCAGACAGCTAGACAGAACAGTTCTAAGTTACACCGCAGACATTTAAGAAAGTCAGACACAAGCATTTATGCATACAGAATTGTAAGCAGTGTTAAAATGCAAGAAAAATTGCAATATTTTTGGTAGAGAAAGCCTTACAATGAGAAGCATGAACAGACTAGCCCAGTGGTGGCAAACCTATGGCATGCGTGCCACAGTGGGTATGCAGAGCCCACTCTGTCGGCACACGAGCCAAGTCGTCCCACCATCGCCCCAGCACCAAGAATTGGAAAACAGTGTACATAGGGGCCATGCGCATGCTCAGAAAAGGAGTTGTGGTGCCAGGCAATGACATCACAAGTCGCAATTCATTAGCCACGACTCATCTGAGCTTTCGCATGGCTGCTCAGTGCACTGCAGAGAGAGAGAGAGAGAGAGAGAGAGAGAGAGAGAGAGAGAGAGAGATTGATTGATTGAGATTGCTTGGACTGGCTGTGAGTTGTTTTTTCTAATCTAAAACCTCAGTTTTCAGGTTTTATTGCAGTGTTGGCACTTTGCAATAAGCAAGTGTGTTTGGGCACTTGGTCTCTAAAAGGTTCACCTTCACTGAGTTAGAGTTAGAAAAACAAGGTGTCCTGGCATGGTTTTGAGGGTTGGAATGTGTTTAGGATGGGCAGAAATGATAAGCTGTGCAGAAAAAGCTACTCAAGGAAGGCTTTTTCAAAATCGCATTATTTTCAATGGTATTTTACCCCTATATTAGGGTTAGGGGAGTGCACCAGGGCAGGGTTAGGGTTAGAAAAATGAGGTGTCCTGGCATGGTTTTGAGGGTTGGAATGTGTTTAGGATGGGCAGAAATGATGATCTGTGCAGAAAAAGCTACTCAAGGAAGGCTTTTTCAAAATCGCCTCTTTCAATGCTATTTTACCCCTATATTAGGGTTAGGGGAGTGCACCAGGGTAGGGTTAGGCCAGTGGTTGCAAACCCATGGCATGTGTGCTACAGCAGGCATGCAGAGCCCTCTCTGTTGGCATGCGACCCAGGTCACCCTGGCATCGCCCCAGCAGCCAGGCATTGGATAACAGCACACACAGGGGCCATGCGCATACTCAAAGGAGTAGCAGCACCAGGTGATGGCATCACAAGCCGCATCTCATTAGACATGACTTGTCTGAGGTTTTGCATGGCTGGTCAGTGCACTGGCAAGGTTATATATATATTTGCTTGGACTGGCTGCAAGTTGTTTTTTCTAAACTAAAACCTCAGTTTTCAGATTTTATTGCCGTGTTGGCACTTTGCGATGAATAAGTGGGTTGTGGGTTGCAATGTGGGCACTTGGTCTCTAAAAGGTCCGCCATCACTGGACTAGCCTATAATGCAAAAGCTAATTTTACAGTAATTTTTCTTTTGTTTTTCAGCAGAGCTGAAATATTGCTTAGCACTAAATAAATATGACTCATTTTTTTGTAACTTAAATTGATTCTTCTCCCACTTTCTAAAAGGATGCTTTGCTGCTACACTGAAGCATCATGGTTAAAGATTTCATTATTCTTTGCTTCATATCAACTGAACAAAACTGGTGTCAAACGAGAAATCCTAACTTTTTTCCTTCCAAGTTAAGTAATGATTTCTATTTCTTTGGTTCCCTATTTGTTCTTTTGTATCAGTAGCAGAATCACAGCATCTTTTAGATCACATGAATGGCTATCTACTTTGAAATAGGATGAAACCAATTTCTGTCCGTGGATTATGTGCTATAACATGCAAATGAGCTAAAGACATTTAATGCTGGATTATGTGTATCTGATGTTACCATACCTTTTCATTAAAATTTGATTGCTTCAACCCGTTGTAGTGATAGACAGTGAATGATTCTTGCACCTTCGAGTCCTAAGAACACACACAAAACTGTCACTCTCAAGTCACAACATATTTCTTTCCTTGCTCTGCATCTATGCTTGCTGAGTAACACATAAAAAGAAAACTATCGGGATAGAAAAATGTAAATAAAGACAGAAATCTTCTGCAACAGAAAGCAAGGTCTACTGCATAAAATAGGGTTTCTAAGCAAATATTATGGGTTTGCCCCCAAGATTTAACTTGGACCCAATTTGGTAGTTGGGAAAATGAGCAATTCTGCTCAGACTAAGTTATAGGCCATCCACTGGATTCTAAGCCAAGATTAGAAATTTGAGTCTTCATGCCTCCCATTGATTACAGGAAATCATGAAACAGTGACAGAGTTTTGCCTCTTGGTCAGAAGTGGATGATTATTTGCATGCATAGTTTCTCATTAAAGAACTGTATCTGCCAAATATCAAAACAATGAATGCAGAGGTTTTGGTAATACACGCCTTTTTAATTTTATGCTCTTCTTTAAAGGGAACTGCTGATAACATTTTTATTTCTTGGCAGACTTAGATCAAATTTGCAAGGGTAGCTGCTCCCTCTGAGAGAATCAAGCTTGCCAAAACTTCAGCTGAATAGGAGCAGTTGGTTTTGTGAAAAAGCAACCTTGACATTTTCCAACTATCCCAAACTTATTCCCCCTGTTTCTTGTGCAGCCTTGTTCTACACAGAGCAGTCCTTAAGAAACCTACAAATTTCAAAAGGATGGATGCAGCAGTTCCTGTGGAAGGGAAGTTGTTAAATTTTTGAGGGGGAATTGTTTCACCCCTTCCAAAGACAAAAATGCTGTTTGGAGAAAAGACAGAATGTTTGTTTCTGAATACAAAGCAACAATTTCATTCTGGAAATTTTGGGGAAAAGCCTGCTTTACATCAGGAAGACTAGAAAACTGTCCAAAGAGGCCCTATTGTGCTTGAGCATTGTCCAAATTTGATGTATATCCTTAGTTCATCTGTGCAGGATTATACTGTAAGGAGTAGCAACATGAAAGTCTTCTAGGTTGTAGAAAGTAACTAAAACAACAAATTATCCTGATAGCATTTGTTTGAACTGTTCCACTGATCTCACACATATGGGCTCTGTGCCTGCATGGGGCTTGTTGTCAGGAAGATTTTCTAGCTAGTCTCCTCAGGCACAGTGCCCATATGTGTGATTCACAAAGACCACGAAGAAGAAATATCAATGAATGGTGCTGACTCTCTCTCTGTGAAGAATCATGCCCAAATAGGCAACCAGATGTGGTGCAGTGCTAATCTAGTGAGAACACTGGTGGGGAAACATCCTCCACACTCCTACATTCAGTTTGGAAGTACTATCCACATTTGGTATGAGACACCTTTTTCTGCTGAATTCTAGTCTGGGGAAGGTCTTGGGGGCTGCATTCCATTGCTAGTCAGGAGTCAAAGGCAGAGAGGGCATAACAAAGATTATTACTGGTTTTATGTCTCCGAAGAAGCACTCAGGACAAGATTTTTGCATATCCATTCTGAAGTAAACAGAACTGAATTAATGGCAGTATTTTCAAATAGCATCCAAAGGAGTGAACTTCTACATGTCTTCTCAGAAGGAAGCATGACAGCCTTTGCATGTGTACTCAGAGGCACACAAAACAAGCACTGGAGGCGAACAGGCCTGAATTACTTAGCAGCTTTCCCCCAAGGCTCCACCTCCTTTGACTCACAGGGTAAAGCCTTATTTCTGATCAGTAGTAGATCATATACAGAAGCTTTTCCATGCCATGGAGCCTGGAAAGTAGGCTGTAGGCTGGATGAAGTATCTCTGAAAGTCTGCAGGCCAGAAATTCCCCATTCTTCATCTACAATGACTGACACCTGCTCCCCACTGTTTCAAAAGGAATCTTCCCTAGCCCTATGGAAAGGAATCAGAAATTCAGCCTGGGACCTTGTCAGAACTACAGTCTTCCCTTCTGAAAATATTTAAATATGTCTCTCCTCTGTTGTCTAGTACACAGGCCTATTGAGCATGATCTAAGCTTAGGTGAGTGGGTAGTGATGACAGTTTCCAGTGTTCCTGTCATCTATAGCAACAGTAGCCATCACGTAACATTTCAAACAGCTTCATATCATACAGGCCACAATGAGTTACAAGAAAGAGAGAGAGAGTTATTATGTAAGCAAACAAACATTGGAAAAGGAGAGAATAAAGGGACAGAGGAGTTACCTAGCTCAAAACATTATGTACATTAAACATGAAAAAGTTGAATGCTTCACTGTTCTATCACAGGAGCACAAATATAAGGTTAAATTACCTGTTCAGGGAAAAATTCTTGAAGAAAGGGTCCTAGTAAAATGATTCCTAGTCCTTCTGGATCTAATTTTGTCTTCATGAGATTTACACTAAGATGAAGAAAACACAAAATATGGTACATTTGTACTCTTGTATGACTAAGAACTACGGTTTTGCAACACTTTTAACTGCCAAAAACAATCAAGCTGTTGTACTTATAATCTCAATGGCAAATACAAAGGAATGGCTTTTTGCTGCCAGAACAGAGTTATTTTTAAACCAAAGTAATCTCGTTTAATATCAAAGTTACAACAATAATTGAGAAACTACGCCATATTAGGTAAAGCTTTCAGAAAAAAAGCACACTGTCTAATTCCTGGGATTACACTCCAGAAGATTTAATGAGTCCTGCACAGTCCTGACCATTAACATACCAATCATCCTTCAAACTGTTCTGCAAAGACCAACTCTTATTTGACAGATTCTAATCACTGGAATTAAGCATGCACTGAAAATATATGCGAAACTAATCTACTACAGTACATTGTATGTTCTAGTTGCTTAAAGGGCACACTTTTTAAACATTAGATATGCAAATAGTATTCTCTTAATAGATAAATTTGCATGCAAATTCAGCTGGAACAAATGACATATTTTGGCAGGTAACCCAAGATTAATGTAATTTAACCATATGACATATGTTTTGGATTTCAGTATTACTATTACACTCTGTAAGTTATTACAAGCAAGCTGTACATACATCTAAACCCAATTGCCATGTTAAGAGGAAAGTATCCAGCACTTCTCCAAAATGCACATTCGATAGAATAAAGGTCTCTCCTCTAAAATCCAAGTCTGGAATTTCTGTGCAAGCATCTTGTTCTTAGCCTTTACAGCTGACACATATTAAACCAGCTGTACACAACAGAGCAAAACTGCTCTCTGTAAGGTGGGAATCTGATCCTGGAAAATTTAATTGAAATTGCACTCTAGAACAGGGGCAGTCAATTTTAGCTTACTATTCAGGATCTGATACAAGGTCCAAAGCCTTCATTACATCTTCTAAAAGAGTATCTGGTATAAATCCATTATCTGAAAAGCAAAACAAGATCCTTAATTAGAATGAACTAGCAGAGGTCCAGGCATTAATGTGTTCGCATAGCCTTTTAACACTGGCACTTCTAGACTGGGAAGCAAGTGAGTGTTTTTCTCATATGGAGATGAAGCAGCAGCATTTTCAAGGTGTCCTCGTTGCTACTTCTGCAATACCTCCTCTTTTCTAAAGGTTTTCAAGGCACTGTATTTCTTCCTTCTTACTATGCAACAGAGCCTTACTGCATGAGAATCCTTGGCCTAATACTTTTGAAACATAGGAGGCTGAAATTCTACTAAAGCATAAATAAGCAGGCATGTAGACACTTGTATAACTAAAAACCTAAGCCTTGGAAAAGAGATCATTTTATAAGGAGAAGTCTCGTTTATGGAAATGAGCTACAGAAAGCATGGATATTATCTATTGGATGCTAAAACTCAAGCAGTTTGATAATGTTAGGTAAAACAGATTATAAAAACATATTTGAGTCCTTTTAATTTCGTATCAGCTATGAACTAAGTAGAAAATACCTATTTTTGTCACTTTATATCACAGTGCAGAATATCAAACTTGTCACAAAGTGCAGGAACTGCTAAATTTTATGCCTGATCATTTTCAGATTTCTGATTCCTGTATTTTTACACTTTGTTCCTCTATGTGTAAGAGTTAACTCAATGGGACTTCTTTCCAAGGAAATATGCATATGGTTGCTCTACAGCTATTACCTTCAGGGTCATATGTTTGAAAGACTCTTCTGGCTTGTTCTGAGGGAGCTTCAGGAGCAACAAGAGCCAAATCCTTAAAAAGAAAATTCAGCAAGATTAAGCACATTCTCATTAAAAAAGGAAGTATTTTTACAAATGAACTGTGGCAGCTCCCCCAATTGAATGGAAGTTGAGCAAATGGTTATGCCCCCTAACATTATTACCACCTCCTTTCTCCTGCACACTAATCTTCTACATACTTTTTCCTTACTCCAAAAGACTGAAATGGCCCCACAAGTCTGGGTTATTGACAGTGACAGTTTCAAACTAGAATATGTTGCTACTGTGGTCTTGTCTTCTTTCCCTTGAGATCCACCTCTTTTGCCTTCATGTCGTGATTAGAATGCAATCTCTGAAACTGAATTCAGCCTTTTAGATTAAATAGGTTTAACTCCTACACCTAGGAAATGTGAGCCACACATTCAATTATGTATTACAATGAGAAATTATCACATCTGAAAGCACACTAGAACCAAGACAGCTTAACAGAGATGGAAAAGGTCACACTATTTCAGTGCAATTCTCACATCAAATCATAGCTACAGCTACTTAGCAAGGTTCATCTTCTAAAGAACGCCACAAAAGTTATTAGACCGAAGGAGGCTGGCAGAGGAAGGATGGGGGACTATGCCCCTCCTCCAGCAGGCGTGTATTGTGTTGAAGGAGGGGCTTCCCTTCTCTGGCGGTCCACTTGGGTTTCTGCAGAGCACTCTGTCCTTTCTCCACCAACTTGCTCACAAACCTACATAGAATTACAGTATATCACAGAAGTGAGTACACCCCTCACATTTTGTAAATATTTTATTATATCTTTTCATGTGACAACCCTGAAGAAATGACACTTTGTTACAATGTAAAGTAGTGAGTATACAGCTTGTATAACAGTGTAAATTTGCTGTCCCCTCAAAATAACTCAACACACAGCCATTCATGTCTAAACTGCTGGCAACAAAAGTGAGTACATCCCTAAGTGAAACTGTCCAAATTGGGCATTATTGTCCATTTTCCCTCCCCGGTGTCATATGACTCGTTAGTGTTACAAGGTCTCAGGTGTGAATGTGGAGCAGGTGTGTTAAATTTGGTGTTATTGCTGGTCACTGGAAGTTCAACATAGCACCTCATGGCAAAGAACCCTCTGAGGATCTGAAAAAAAGAATTGTTGCTCTATATAAAGATGGCCTAGGCTATAAGAAGATTGCCAAGACCCTGAAACTGAGCTGCAGCATGGTGGCCAAGACCATACAGCGGTTTAACAGGAGAGGTTCCACTCAGAACAGGCCTCACCATGGTCGACCGAAGAAGTTGAGTGCACGTGCTCAGTGTCATATCCAGAGGTTGGCTTTGGGAAATAGACATATGAGTGCTGCCAGCATTGCTGCAGAAGCTGAAGGGGTGGTAGGTCAGCCTGCCAGTGCTCAGACCATACGCCGCACACTGCATCAAATTGGTCTGCAGGGCTGTCATCCCAAAAGGAAGCCTCTTCTAACGATGATGCACAAGAAAGCCCTCAAACAGTTTGCTGAAGTCAAGCAGACTAAGGACATAGATTAGTGGAACCACGTCCTGTGGTCTGATGAGACCAAGATAAACTTATTTGGTTCAGATGGTGTCAAGCGTGTGTGGCAACAACCAGGTGAGGAGTACAAAGACAAGTGTGTCTTGCCTACAGTCAAGCATGGTGGTGGGAGTGTCATGGTCTGGGGCTGCAGGAGTGCTGCCGGCACTGGGGAGCTACAGTTCATTGAGGGAACCATGAATGCCAACATGTACTGTGACATACTGAAGCAGAGCATGATCCACTCCCTTCGGAGAATGGGCCGCAGGGCAGTATTCCAACATGATAACGACCCCAAACACACCTCCAAGACGACCTCTGCCTTGCTAAAGAAGCTGAGGGTAAAGGTGATGGACTGGCCAAGCATGTCTCCAGACCTAAACCCTATCAAGCATCTGTGGGGCATCCTGAAATGGAAAGTGGAGGAGCGCAAGGTCTCTTACATCCACCAGCTCTGTGATTTGTCATGGAGGAGTGGAAGAGGAATCTAGTGGCAACCTGTGAAGCTCTGGTGAACTCCATGCCCAAGAGGGTTAAGGCAGTGCTGGAAAATAATGGTGGTCACACAAAATATTGACACTTTGGGCCCAATTTGGACACTTTCACTTAGGGGTGTACTCACTTTTGTTGCCAGCGGTTTAGACATTAATGGCTGTGTGTTGAGTTATTTTGAGGGGACAGCAAATTTACACTGTTATACAAGCTGTATACTCACTATTTACATTGTAGCAAAGTGTCATTTCTTCACGGTTGTCACATGAAAAGATATAATAAAATATTTACAAAATGTGAGGGGTGTACTCACTTCTGTGATATACTGTATATGCACTTGTATGCATGTGATTTCTTGTGGCTGGGCTACTCAGCAAATATTTAAATATAAGGCTGTTTTATTGTAATGTCAGCAATCTAACAGCAAAGCAGAATCACAAATTATAATATGGGGTGAGTGATGTTAAGTCAGCTAACATATCATGATTAAGATGGCTCCTCTTCCTCCAGAACTCAATACAGACAGAGCAAAGGTGGGCAATTTTCAAGGCTTGGTAACTTCTACCTTACCCTGTCCCTAACACCACACCATCAAAATTGTGACTTAAATATTGTAGTGCAGCAATGAGGAAAAATGGCCCCTTTTAGAAGAAGTAAAGCCATGGAATTCTGCAGCATGGCAGAAGGACAGGCTAATCTGCTTTAAAACAGTCTTTTTTGGTCACTGCCATGGCACTAAGCGGTGTACTGAACAGACAAGCAGCTCTAACCCTAACTTGTCATGCAAAGTACAATTACTGCATGCAATAATTCATCTTTCTTTTTACATCTAAAATCTGAAGTACATTATGGATGTTTAAACTGGGGAATTTCCCACAATTGTCAATGGAAAGAATTGTGTCCCAAGTGGGTAGTGTCCTCTGCCTATTGTCTTTTTAATCCCTTCTCTGCTGCCTACTTCACGCTCACTGCCTATTTCAGCACTCCCAAACATCAGGCATTAAGAGCTTAACCATTACTATAAAGTTGTACTGTATAACTGTAACATGGCAACTCTTTTTCTGGTCAAGGGATAACACAGCATCATCCTTTCTCTAACCCTAAACTGATCGTGGAAGAAAGAGAGATGAGACACTCTGAAGACTAGGTGGGACTGTGAGAGAAAAGCCTTAATTCTACCTCATCAGGACAAGGAGGCCATCCATTAAAGAGGCTTTTGCCATGGATATACGCAAAGCAGTCCACTTCTATTGCCTGTTCTTATTCAATGTTTGGTCAGCAGAAAATGTCTCCTTTCCCTTCCTACTGTTGCAACCCAATAAAAAAGTATAGGCCTTTATTTTTATAACTCACAAAGAACAAGAAATTCATTCATTTGGGGACACAACACTTATTCATCAAACAATGAAACATCCCAAAAATGTATTTCATCTGCCAAAGCTCCATATTTTTTTTTTTTTTTTTTTTTGCCAAACATAAGCACTCAGGCCTTGCAAATTGTCAGAAAACATCCCAAATGTTCCATAGAAGGAAGTCCCATTTGCAGTTTACCAAATAGTATTTTAAAGTACACTAGGTCATAAAGGCAAAGCAACCACCATGTTTTACTTTTCGAAGCTTGTGATATTCCTACCAAAACCATTTTCTGATTTTTTAAATACCACTGCCTTTGATAATACAAGCTTATTTTAGAACCTCACATTTACCCTTGGAGGCAAACACATACAATACATTCCAAGGACTATTTCTCAACTATTTTCATTCTTAAAAAATAAAAACCAGCACATAGAAGCCTTCTGATAACTTCAGCATTGATAAACATTTGAGATGGGGGGGGTGCAACAGGATTTTTTTTTTTAAAAAAAACTTAAACTATGGTTCTCTAAAAATGTTTCAAAACTGTGGATGGTTGCTCTTACTATACTAGCTAAGAGGCAGTATCTATAGGCGTTTCCTTGTCTTCTAAGATAGTCTCTTAGTGCAGGGAACATTATATTCAAAATTCTTAAAATCCAGCTCGGCACAGGACAAACATGCATCAGATTCCAGAATTCAAGCTTATATGCATTTTAAACTTTTATATTGCACTAGCTACTATAGAGGACACTAGTAATTCCAGAAACTTTTGTGTTTAAAAGCCTAAAAAGTAGGGGTTTATAGTTCACCTCCTTGGCTCACTGTAGTGGTTTCCTCTCACTCCCGAAGAGCAGACCCTTCCGACCATACCTCATGCAAACTGCTTTTGAAACACAGAAACAGAGCAAGTCAGAAGGAGCCTCCCAGGCCATCCGACTCCTGGCTCCAGCCGGCTCCGCTCATGACATGCCTACCATGTACATGACTAAGCCTATCCTTTGGAATTGGGTTATTTCAAAATAGTTTGTTATTATGGCACATGTATTTGTCTGTGCAGATGCATTGGATTACTATAAACCCTTTGTTGCCAGATACTAAGTAGTTCTTTGGTTTCCAACCAAGAAGTCTCTAGATATGAGATCTATCAATTCAGAATGTAGGCTTTTTAGAACATCTTGACAATAACAAAAGACATGACCTAAATAACTGAAGAAATGAAGTTGCCAGTCTGGTCCACCCAGCTAAGCTATTGTCCATTCTATCTGGCAGCAGCTTATTCTGTATTTGAAACTGAGCCATAGATCCTCTCTCAGGTACATTCTAGATATAAGTAAAGTAAGAAGTCTAGAACAAATGGGACAAAAACATGTGAGTGAGTAGTATTCACAGTGAATACACTGCACAAATAAATCCCAATCCAGCAACTTATACAATAGCTGTCACCTGACCGAACACTTATATTTTGCAACTTTCTGTCCAATATAATATAAGGCACTTCTATTATCAACTGTATTAATTGAGCTCAAGTAAGCAATGGCTACTTTAATAGAACTACTTAGATTTTATACTTTAATAACCATGCTTTTGTCTTGACAAGGCAAAGTCACTTTTTAAAACGTGCTTTTTCCTTAGTTATATTCAGATTTCATTTTTAAAGAATTAATATTTCCCTGTTTTCCAAGTGTATTTTTTCTGAAAATGATACAGAATCAATTTTTTCCTTAGATGGCATTCAGGGAATATAATCTCCACCCCTAAACATGTAACACTTAGCATTTATGCAGGACTTCAAAAATTCAAAGTATTTTCTGAATATTTTTGTAATCCTTAATGCCAGGCTTCAAGGTGGAATTGTCTCCACATTGCATATGGAGTGATGGGCTACATGTAAGAGACAGCAGCTTAAAGGCTACAAAGAAACTGATAAGAGCAAAATGAAGAGGAATTTAACAGTATTAATTCAGAGGTGGACAATCCAATCTTAACTAAACCTTTTACATATATTCCCTTAAGAGGTGATTTGCAACATGACAAAGAGCAGGAAAACTCTAACAGTATCCGTGTCTCATCCATAAATATATCAGGACTGGATCCACTTTCTTTATCTAGCATCCTGGGGTGACTGTCACACCCCAGGCTCATATTTTGTTGTGTAATTTACACATAAGAATTCTAAGAAACAAATCATTACAGGACACTGCCAGATCCATGATAGTAAACATTGTTTCAAACTTTTAGCCACCTGTCTTTTACAGTTTTCCTTCTAAACTAAACATACCTGGGGCAAAATACATCCAAACCTGCACAACAACAGGCCACTGGAGTACTTTTGTTACTGCAAACAATGCAAATGTATTGAGGAAAAAATGAAGTTAAATATAGTTTGTCTTAGTCTGTTTTGTGTGCCAGGTAGAGAAGCAAATCCCTCACAAAAATTGAAAATCACTGGAGTATTTTTTATGCTCAGTGGAGGCTGAAAGGGAAAAGCATTATTATATTGATAGGCACAGGAAAGATTCAGACTGAAGTACAAAAATAACATTCAAAACAGTTAATGTTAACTTTAATCCTGCATCAAAAAAATGCTAAGAATATGTGGCATAACTAAGTCAGAAAAAAGTTTAATCTGATAATATTTTGCTTGATTTGTAACCTGAGATTAATTTCTGAGACACATATTGTGCCATATCCAGTGCAAAAAAAGCTAGGGGAAATATCCAAAATTACTGAATTTGTCCATTACATCTTCATTTAGGTCTAAATTTTCAGAATGTTCTTAGCATACCCTCTTTGTCTAAAACTGCTGAATTAAGGGAAAGTCACAAGTATTATTGCACAAGACGACAATAAAGAGAATGTAAAAATACTTTCTTACCACATTAGAAATAAGTATGAAATGGATTTGCAAGCATATTAATTGCAATCACATGAATGAAACTGGATGCTGCATACAAGATTCTAAACAAAGAAGGTGGGCAATTAACAGTGGACACATGCATTCCTGTTTGTATGATGATCAAATACCTACCAGAAGACAAACAGATTTCAGCAGTGTTTTGTCAGGTGTCCACAAAGTTTTCACATTTCTATTTCTTAAAAAAAGTTATAATGCATTATTATCCTGCTCTTCGGCTGAAAGAGGCTCCCATCCATTGAGAGGCCTTAAAGTCAGGTGGAAAGTGCACAACACACTACTCAAATCCAAATGAACTTCTAAAGTCTGATGCTTTGTTTCAAACTCAAATAATATAGATTCAAAAAGCCTCATCTGATCTTTGCTACCAGTTGCAGTTAGGCAGTAGCTCCCAGGAACTGGGGTGGAGGTTAAGGAGAAATGTATGACAACTGGCATAAACTTACACAGAGTTCTTTGATCGTGGCTACAGAATTATGCATCTGCAGGAACTAGAAGATATCATCACATCCATTCTCAAGCAGTACAGTCTAAACAAGGTTATACCACATTGTTTTTTTTTCCATTTCAGTAGATCAACCCTTGTTTAAGCTCATAGATTCTACATAATATTTAGTCACTGCTAATTCATATGTAACACATTTCATTCTAGGTTTTGAATTATGGAAGTATCTAACCTCACAAATAAGGCCTATTTTAAAACTGTAGTCATTTATTGATTTATTTTTTTTTAAAGTTTATGATAAGAAGTTTGCAAAGCACTAGATAATATCACAAATGAATACCTTCTTAAGTTAGGCATAAAACAAATCATGTATAGAATCATTACTGATGATAAACGCATGGAATTTTATGTGTTCTAAATCCTTAGGTTCCACTGTTGCTGTGAGCATAGAACCGTGTTAGAAAAATAAGAGGATATAATCTGAAGACAGAATATTTATAAAATATCATTTCCCACACTTTAAAAATATTTGTATTTCAAACACATATCCACACCTACATAAAAGGCAAAACATTTTGCTGCTATGCTGTTTTTAACTGCTAAAATATTGAAGGAAAACAGATGGAGGATAGATTTTCATTTTAATCCAAAAGGAAATAATTTGTTCTACAACCTAAGGGTATATACAATTACACTGCCATGGTTTACATTCATTCATGAACAGCGACCCTTCAGCCCACCATATTTACAGCCTACACACTGGCAAAGTTAATTGGAAAAGAACATTATGAGTGCTGCAATAAGTAAAGCAAAAGCCGTGTTGCTTGCTGACCTAATTCTCTTTTGCAGGAAGTGCAACTTAATAAATGATATTGGAGTTTAGAGGCAGACTCAGAAACACAAACTGCCATGTTACAGTTAATTACAGAGTCCCATGTGCTTATAACAATGTTCTTAGATTTGCTAGCAAGGCCTGGAAATGCCACATCCATTCTTGGTGACTACAAGTGTGTGAAATCTGCACCACTGAAAATAATCCCTGAAGCAACACGAGCCAATTCCTTCTTGCTTAGAGTTCGCTTTTAGAAATGTCTAGTGTCCTTGTTCCCCAGCCACCTAGTTTTCCATGCTTTCTGCCTATTCATGCTCACTTCTAAGTCTACCCGAATCCTGCAGTTTCATACTCATCTAGATGTTGGTTGTGATGGATACAGCTGAACTGATTTCAGTCCAGGCAAGTTTTAAATAATGCTGAGCAATATATACAGGAGACAAATTCAGCACCTACCACTCATCCAAGACCAATGAAATACAGATATCAGCAGGCCTCTCATTTTGATTTACATTACTTGAACCAGTTGAAAAAAAATCCCACTGTTTCAACTGCTTGCATACTTGAGAACTCATGGATTACCATGCTTATGCATAACTTTGCACAAGTATCCGTGTATGGGAATGGTTTTATTCAAGGAGAAATATAAAGTTCTTTGGGATTTGATACCTAGCCACACAGAGGAACAAGCCCCTGAAGATGAGTTTTGAGATGCTTACTGCTATAGTAGCCAGTTGTTTCACAGAATTTTTTTTAGAATTCCAGTACTTTTAAAGGAATATCTTTTGTACAACTTGCAGTGCTAATAACATACTTTAAAACCTTCAGTATCATTTCATTTAAAACTACTCTACCAAAGATTCAACCATAAGACTTTAATATTTGGCCTAGGGTGCAGAAATAAAAAGAAAGGAATCTACCTTGGCAAAGAAGACTGTGAGATGAGTTTCACTGCCAAGAATCCAAATAGGGAACTTTGGGGATTTCAAATAGGAGCCAACCTAAAAAGAAAAACCAATAAAGTACCCAGGAAAATCATAAAGGAGCACAATGTGAACTGCTCTAAAATGCCAAGGTTTAAGTAGAGCTCAGAGTAGTCTGCATCAAATATTCAGGTGTGTGTGTGTAGTTAGCTTTCTAGCATATTTTGCATTCCAGAAGTCAGGTTATATTTGCATACACATGCGTTCTTATGTGTGGGGAGAGCAGTCTGAAAGGAACAATGAAGGACTGGGGACGGTTAGCTACACAAGACTCCAAAACTTTATGCTCCAGGCACTGGATGCTTTGTTTGCATCCTTTCAGTTTTATGAGACATCATAGCACACAGTTGCAATTTCTCCACAATTGTAATTTGGCCACCTCAGTGATATAAACACTTCTTTTAAAGAAGAAAACCAGGATGGAAGAAATGATGGAAGAAAACCAGGGTCATGACCTTGGAATGAAGGTCATGCTTTCAATGCCAACCACAAAGACAAGCAACTCAGAACTCCAAGAATCTACTAGCCATAGTTGCTAAGAGTAGGGTTCAAAAATTATTGTTTTTCCAAATGATAAAATAAAGTGTGCATCTGTGATAAATGGGTCTAATATGTGCATATTTATCATCTTACATGATATTTCTAAGAAGATGTTACTTCTTAGAGTAGGTTGGTTCAGTGTTTGAATGTTGGTGGAGAGTTAAAAGGGTATAGAGAAAATGCTTTTTCAGCTAAAGGAGACAATAAAATGATGTTCTGGGCTAAAGCAACAGAAATTCCCACCCTTTAAGATGCCTTACTCACTGCAAACCAAGCTGTACTACTTGTTCTCTACAGTAGTCCCTACAAATTACCATGGAATACCGTAGCCAACCGCTGTATTCGTAAAATGAGGCATTCTTCAGGTAGTATCACAGATCTTACAGACACAGTAATGTATGTGTTTTGCAGTAAACACTGAATCAGATCAAGATACCTTGAGACAAAAGCTACAAAGGCAGCTTTGTTCAATGACATATTTCTAAAGTTACATTTCCATTCAATGAGGTATTTCTCTTGATCTTCTCATCATAGACAAAGACAGACAGAGTAACACAGCTGACCAAGCTTGAAATAAATACTAAAATAAATTAAGCAGTGCCCACTCTTTAGAATACGCTCTTGTATCCAGTTTGAGAGGCAAAGAATAAGGTATATTTCAAATGCCCTTTTGTAATTAACCATGAAGTTGCTCTAATATCTCTGTCTTAACTCTTCAGCAGTGCAAAGAGTGGCCCAAATACAATGTCTTCATAGCAATTTATTCCTTGAGTCAAACATCTTCCAGAGTTTTACATGAGGAACTTTTAAAAGCCTACCTTACAGTATCTGAGAGATTCCATTAGTGTCAGAAAACCAACAGTTGTTTGTTTGTGTATTCCAAGAAGTTCTGAAGAAAACAAAATTATATCAGACTGTAAGTCTCATTCATACTCCTTTCTATTACTTAACATGCCTTGACATTTTGGTCTACAACTCAAGTGACAAGGAAAGTACAAAACGTAGAAGAATAGTATGGTTGAAATAAATCATCCTTTTAGCCAGATCCAGTGGTGATCAGCCATTGGATACTATCCAATATGGAAGCTCTGCAAACCTGTTCCCTTTTAGATATGAATTGTTTGTGCATTCATGTTGGAGGCTTTCCCTCAAAAGCTCTAAATGACCATTACGCAAGCAGCAGTGGCCACCTGCACAGTAGAAGAGGCAAGGTTGGCTGCCTGTGGAAGTGGTGTAGGGCTCTATGAGTGATTGGGTGGGTTGGAAAGTGCCCAATGAGAAAACCAAATATAACATGAAACAGTATTTCTTCCTTTGTTAATAAGCTTTTTTTTTACAAAGACAAATGTAGGCAAATACACAATGAATTCAGAAACAATGTTGAAAAGCTAAAAGGCTTTCTTAACGGCTTTTTTCTTTCCATATTCAATTTGTGCACTGCACAGAAAATACACAGGTAAAATGAGCTGCTAATTTTTGTCAAAAGATGTACTGTAAAAGTAACCTTCTGAAGAAAAATGAACATGCAGACTTGGTGCAAATTCTTATAAACAACTCAGGAACCTGCTGGTAACATACTGAAGAGCTGCTAAAAATCTGTGCACTTAACCCTAGGCAAACTCCTCAGCAATATTTGTAAACATACCAACCACATGAGTTGCTAGGCTATTTATTTAGATTCTACAAAGGAGAGGCAAGTAATACCTCAAGAAAGGAGCCAGATATGTAGCCTGGATGTGGAAAAAACCTAATGGCACATAGGACTATCAAAGGTTGTTAGTGCTATCAATCAAAAGAAATTGTGCAGCTATTCCATCTTTTCTTAAAGTATGGACAGAAAAACCGGAGGGAAAACACAGGAAGGTTACAAAAGGAAAATGAGGCAGTGTGATTGTACAATAAAAGAAACTTAGGAGCAGTCTAAAAAAAAACTTCAAGGATTAACTGTAGAAACTCGAGCAGAGGACCCAAATGGTACATGTGGCTACTTCATCACTAGCAAGACATTCCAAGACAGAGCCAAAGTTTTCAAACTTTAGTCAATGTTATCTTGAAGCAGCAGAGATAAGATACTGCTACTTAGGTGTGTTCCAGCCAAAGACAGTTTACCTCTGCATCTAGGACAGTGGTGGCAAACCTATGGCATGCATGCCACAGCAGGGACACAGTGTCCTCTCTGTTGGCACGTGAGCGAAGTTGCCCCAGCAGCCGATAATTGGATAACAGCACACACAGGGGTCATGCACATGCTCAGAAAGGAGAAGTGGCACCAGGCGATGATGTCACGAGCTGCAACTCATTAGCGGCGACTCGTCCGAGCTTTCGCATGGCCGGTCAGTGCACTGCCAAGGATATGTATATATTTGGACTGGCTGTGAGTTGTTTATTCTAAACTAAAATCTCAGTTTTCAGGTTTGATTGCAGTGTTGGCACTTTGCGATAAATAAGTGGATTTTGGGTTGCAGTTTTGACACTCAGTCTCTAAAAGGTTCACCATCACTGAGGTTAGGGCTAGAAAAACAAGGTGCCCTGGTATGATTTTGATGGTTGGAATGTGTTTAGAATGGGCAGAAATGATGAGCAGTGCAGAAAAAGCTACTCAAGGAAGGCTTTTTCAAAATTGCCCTCTCTTCAATGGAACTTTAGCCCTGTATTAGAGTTAGGGGTGTGCACCAGGGCAGGGTTAGAAAAATGAGGTGTCCTGGCATGATTTTGATGGTTGGAATGTGTTTAGAATGGGCAGAAATGATGAGCAGTGCAGAAAAAGCTACTCAAGGAAGGCTTTTTCAAACTCGCCACTGAACTGGGTGTGAGTTGTTTTTTCCCAAACTTAAACCTCAGTATTCAGGTTTGATTGCAGTTTTGGCACTTTGCGATAAATAAGTGGATTTTGGGTTGCAGTTTTGACACTCAGTCTCTAAAAGGTTCACCATCACTGAGGTTAGGGCTAGAAAAACAAGGTGCCCTGGTATGATTTTGATGGTTGGAATGTGTTTAGAATGGGCAGAAATGATGAGCAGTACAGAAAAAGCTACTCAAGGAAGGCTTTTTCAAACTCGCCATTGAACTGGGTGTGAGTTGTTTTTTCCCAAACTTAAACCTCAGTATTCAGGTTTGATTGCAGTTTTGGCATTTTGTGATAGATAAGTGGATTTTGGGTTGCCGTTTGGGCATGGTCAGTCTCTAAAAGATTTGCCATCACTCATCTAGGAGGTATGTATTACAAATCAGTAAAATGAACTAAGGAATTTGTCAGCTGCATCCTGGCTTCACACTATGGTTAAACCATCTGTGAGCCCACTTCTGGAGTACTCCATTGCCTGTTCTGCTGACTGTCTTGTTTCAGTTTGTAGTTTAGGGGTAAACTATGTAACCCCATAGTCATTGTCTTTAAAATAATGAAAAGCTGGTGACATGAGCCTGAAACACTGCAAGAGAATAATTTTGGGAAGGGACCAATCAGCAGCAGGTAAGCAGTTTGACAGAGAAAAGATTAGCCAGGCCCCTTATAGTGCCCTTCAGCTGTTTCTCACTTTCAGGAAGAGGCCAGCAGAGCTTCCTTACATATATGTGTATGCAGCATGCAAGTTGTCTCTAAGCCACTTTCCCCCCTAGAAATACATTACTGTGCTGTGTCTGATGGAAACATCCTTAAAGGAGCCAATATCCATGTTATACAAATTACACCCACCCAGTTGTTACCTAGGATCCTTTCCCAAAAACAAAAGCAAGTTAGGTTGTTACATTTTCAAGTTTCCTAATCATAAGCTACTCTTTCACTAGCAACCAATTGCTATATATGGTAACGTATGAAGCATAAACACTTGTTGGGAGGAAATATGTTTAAAAAATGGAAATGTGGATTAGATTAGTGAACAGTTTGCATGTCCTTATTTTGCATTCTGATAAGGGCATAAACTTAGATCCAAATACAGATATGTTAGGTTTCTTGTGCATGAATTGGCACAATAGTTTGGTAGCATTAAACCACCAACAACCTTATTTCAAAATACTTATCAATGGGATGTAAACACATTTTATACATTAATATGTAAATTGCGAAAGGACTTTTGTCACTGTGCGATAGATTTGGAGGAACAGCCCCAGCCCCACTAAAATCCTCAAGTTTTCTTCTTTAGGGCCTACTGCCATCTTGTGGTAACTAAAATAAGTTTATTTATCTATAGACTTAATAAACTCTTCCTTCAACAAGAAACAATTTCAAGGTGGTACACATAAAAGCCTGAAATCTCCAATACAATTAAATATAAACCAATGGGCAATGATGCAATACAAATGAGAAGAATGGTATTCAAATAGATGATAATATATTTAAAATACCTTAACTTATGAAGATTATAACCTGGAACTGAAAAAAAATAACAGCAACAGGAATATCTCCCTTGGGAGGATATTTCAGGGCATCACCACCCCAGAGGCGGCTTTCTCTTTTGGACATGCATAATGCACCTTTCCTACAGATGGAACATGAAGAAGAGCCCTGAACTAATTTTAAAAGATGTCATGGTATTTATTGCATTTTGATGCTACTCTGCCATCACCCTTTGGTTTAAATTAATTGAGATTATTGTGGGGTTTTTCTGTATTTTTCTATGCTTTTATTGTTGCTATTTTACTGTGGTAGTGTATTTATTTATTTTTCTATTTCTATCCTGCCTTTTTCCTACAAAGGGCTCAAGGCAGCTTACATCATTCTCCCCCTCCATCTTATCCCCACAACAACCACCCTGTGAGGTAGGTTGGGCTGAGAGTCTGTGACTGGCCCAAAGTCACCCAGTTGGCTCCATGGCTGAGTGGGGACTAGAACCCAGATCGTCTGAGTCCCAGTCCCATGCTGTTAACCACTACACCACACTGGCTCTCCCAACTTAATATTATTCATTTTATTGTATATGTAGTTATTATATTATATATTTTGTAACCCACTCAGAGAGTCATCTTGGCTAATGGGTGGGACAGCAATTTAATAAATAATTAAATGACAACAACAACAAGTTTGAAATAAATTGTACTGATAAGCAAATACAGTATGCTGGCAATAAGCATAAAGAGACGTACAAGCATTCCTATAAAGCCAAACATTTCGCTTGTATACCATAACTTTGCAATGGTATACAATGGTAACTTTGTATACCATTTGAACTTAAAACAAAGACAAACAAAGTATTTTGTATACAAACACTTCATGTCACATTATAACAAGACAAATCAAATATAAACTTACTCATTCCTGAGCATTCTCTGTCTCCATCCCAGACATTAGATACTGCATGCCCAGTCAACAGGAGATTAATTAAGCTTTGGCTTAATAGGAAGAAAACACAATTTTAAATATGCAAATAAATTATGCTTTCTTTTTTTGTAGGAAAAGCATTCATGTGATACTATGATTAGGTTACTGAAATGTATTTTAGGCACAGTACACTGAACACAATTTGATACAATCCAACCTATGCAGCAACTGCAAGGAGCCTCCCAATGAGATGATAAAGATACATCAAGTAATATTAATCAATTTCTTTACATTTAATAACTGCAAGATATGTATTTCTAAAGTACCATTTGTTCAGAGCCAAGTACTTCAGAGAAAGCATAAGGCCAACAAGAGCTTACCTTCCATGACCATAAACAGGATCTATCAGTGGTTCAGTTGAATCTTCAATTTCATTTTTAATATTCTCAATGCCCTAAAATAGCAATATTTTCTGGTAAGTTTATTGGGAAACTGACCACACATTCTGGCGAAGAAATAATTTTTACCCATTACCATGCCCTCCACTTATACTAATTTATTTCAATAAAATAATTTAATTGCCAATAACAAAGTGTGTCCTATATTCACTCTTCCCATGGTGAAAAGCAAATGATCATTTACCAGTATTAAAAGTCTGAACACAGACTACTGAAAATAAATGTAAAATTAAACTGACCTGTGGGAAATGTAAAAGGCTAAGTTGACAGAGAGCAGCTGGATTTACACCTTTCATTGCTTCAAGCAAAAACATGTGGCCATGTGGATGAGTCAGAAAAAACAGGCCTTTTTGTTTCCCCCTTCCACCCCACACTGAAAAATCCCATAGGGAAGTATCACCTTTCTAGTAATTTAACAGAACTATTAGAATTTTTTTCAAGAATAAACTTATTTTCCTCCATCTTCTTGCTTGTAGGATTGAGAAAGCTCTGGTGAAAAAATGAACAACATTTTTACATGCTAAATAGCGGTAACCATACAGCCAGATTGGCAAAGTAAAAACCAATCTTTAAACTTTGGTTTTTCACTTCCAAAATAGTCATTTCTATGTGGAGTCATGTGGGGACAGAATCTAACAGAGGTTTAAACTCACAGTGTAGCAAAAGAAATGTTTTAACGTATTGTACACTGCCCAGAGAACTTCAGTTATTGTGTGACTTAAAGAACAGTAAAATAAATAACTTGGTGCTTGCATCCAATGGCAAGAGAAGTGTGGTGGCAACCTCTGCTGTGGCCGCCATGCATTACACCCTGATTTTCTCTAGGCAGCTGTCCTTTGCCATCTAGATTTAGCACCAAGGAACGGGAGGGAAAGAGACTGGGATGCTAATTGGAACTGGTATAGCTCCATAGTTCCAGCTTTCTCACCTCCCCTCAGCATGTCCCTTTCACCTCCTCCAAGGCCCATTTGGGACCTGGGGTGAATGGAGCCAGAGCATTTCCTTCTCTTTCAGCTGTTGTGGGAGAGTGGAAGGCAAAGCTTTAGAGTTCCAGATGTAAGACTGTAGGTTGTAAGAATACTATAGCCCCCTAGAAAATGCCAGAGGCCTCAGAACTTCAATCTTAGAAGCCTAACTGCTACAAATTTACCAAGTCATTTTACAGATTCCAGTTTGTTCTTTCATTCATCTTATGCTTCCCAAATCTTGTTCACAACTGGTTTAAGTAAACATACTTTAAGAAATACACACCTTGGTCAGTATCACAGAATACAGAAAAAGCAACACGCCAAATTTGTTTGTCCAGATTGAATAGTGATTCCAAACGGCATCCTTAAAATCAGGAAGACTTGTGAATGATTGCTTGCTGAAGATTAAAAAGAAAAGACAATTAGACATTGCACCGGAATTTGACAGTGATTGCAGTAATTTTGTATTTGAAAACTAAGAACAGCATGCATAGTAATATAAGATGTTACTGCATGCTGCAGGCTTCAGGACTTGGTGGTTATTATTACATTTTGAACACAATTAGCAGCCCTTCTCTACTGGAGAAAAACAATGGTTACAAGAAGTACAAAATATTACAGTTTCACTATGGCAGCGTGGGTCAGAATTTTAGAAGCCTGACTGAAATTTCTCACCTGAAGGGATTTTACTTGGAAAACTGGTATTTCTTTTAAACCACTACCACATTTCAGTAAATTTAAGCCTAAATATTGTTTTCAGTGAAAAAGACATGCTGTTACAGCATCTCCTCTGATAAAATATAATCAATTTTACAATTAGTTTTGAATAAAGATTATCAAGCCTATTGACTGATTAAAAACTGTTGGCACAGAAGGCTGCTCAGTTCCTACTGTGCTTATATGATGTCCCCTTCCATCACCACCCAGCATGTTTAATTATAGTGTAAAGTTCCGGTGCCCCATCCCTACTGGTACTGAGACTTGTCACTCAGAAGTTTCTCACATCAGAGACTGGTTAGTAGGGGAGATGGTAAAGTAAACCTTAGCCTCAATGTGGGCATCCTTGGTTGCTAGGTGTGTGTCTGGGTATTTCCCAATCCTTAACTAGCTCTTCAGCATCTGGAAAGAGTGATTCAAGTTCAGAAATATTTCCACATAAATGCTTGCTAACATTTATTAATATATATGTTCCAGAGGACAGTTTTATATTCAGGACCACCTTAGATGCTCCACTATAAAACAACTCTAAGCTGATGCTGAAACAAAAACAAAAACCCCCCTCCTGCATTAAGGCTTCCACAAAATCAAGTTACAAGTTGTCACATTTGTTTTTGATATTTAAATACCAAATAATCTGCTTGAGCCTATTTATAGGTTAGTTTTAACCTTGCTGTTCAGTCACATGAAGATGAACAGTATTAGGCTAATACCTTAAATAAATGTTGTTCATTGGGACTACAAGATAGTGTATTTTAAGTGTTCCAACATGTTACTTACTGAATTAATGCATGAAATCGCTCAAAGCCAAGCTCTTCGACAGCCAAGGCAGCTATACACAAGAGACACTTTTCAGCACTACACATGGCAAAAAGTGACACAAGAAACACACAGCAAGCTAGAATACTTTCAAGCCTTTCATAATTTAACTCCAGCCCCCACTATCTTATGGACCAGCTTCCACTTCCACAGTTACATGGTACAAGCCAATTTAATGAAACCTATCTAGGTCTCTCTCATATAAGTGACTGAATGCAAAAGCAATTAGACTCAATGGCCAGGTTTGCACAACACGTAATTTTTCAAGTTGTGGGTAATCATGAATGGAGAAGCCTGCTGGTGCTTCCATGTGCAAAACTAGGAGCTCTAACATGTATCTCTCCCTGTCACATGACAGGGAGAGAGACTGCTTGAAAGGGACAAGCCACAGTTCCTGGTTCATGCATGATGCTAAATAAATCATGGCTAGAAGGTCCATGGTTTGTTTAGCTGATTTTGAATTTTCATGATCAAGGTGGCCTTGATCATAACAACTCTTTATTTTTTTTAAAGTATTAGTGTAATGTGCAAACCAAACCATCATTGCCAAGCCTAGCAAACTGTTAAAAGTTCAATAGTCTTGAAAACTTCCAGGATCTGTTTTGCATGAATTGTGACAACCACAGCAGAGAGATCACCAAGCGCAAGCATACTGAACACACTGCTGTCAATTTTCTAAGGGACAAATGAGCACAGTTATCTGGATTTCAAAGCAGAACTAGTGTAAGAAAGCTGTATTTTCAATCCACTTCTCTCAACACGTTTTTGTGCAAAACAATGAACTAGAAGCATGTACATTTTAAGCAATGCTTTCTATTTCAAACTATCTGACTCAAGTGTGTGTTAGATAACCCAACAGTAGAAAAAATACAGCATTTAGTGCTTTCCCAGGTTCAGATTTTCTATCACATTTTCCTCATATTTTGAAAGAAACATTCCTCACTCCTGACTGATGCCTGGTCAGTCACTATTGTACTAACAGGATATGAGTTAGGATAACTATTGCACTGAGAATAAGGAATTTAACATTTAGTTCTCCATAAAAATTTATTGCATCAAACAACTGAGTTAAATGTCCAAGAAATCAGTGAAATCCTACTTTAGTAAGTAGAATTCCAACTCTGACTACCGGGGGGTGGGGGGGATAAGTGCAGCTTCTGCAATTCAAATTCCATGACAAGAACACCTTAAAACCAGCCTAATTTTATTTAATCTTTGGTGGAAAAAAAACTCTGTACTAATTCAACTGAAATTGTACTTATTAAAAACACAGACTGGGGAGGTTAAATATTACATGAAGCTATAACAGATGCTTATTTTGGAACAGTGACTAGACACTGACCATAGGCCTTAATGAAAAGTGCTCTAAAGAACATGTGCCCACTGCATCCAATAACATTTCCAAAAATACAAGCAAAATAGGCTGAGGGAACAATGATATGAAGAGGTCTCTGAACCTGTGAACTTGCACTATTACAGTTAATGAATGGCAAACAAGTCATAGGTGTGCACACCATAAAGCAGATGAAACAAGTACACTTTGCACTGGCAATCTGTGGACCAGTTATTGTTGCCAATTCCACATTGCTGAACTGAGTGGAATGGCAGGAACAATATCTTAAGAGATGAAATATGGAGTGGAACACCAATACTACTGAAATAAGAGTCTTGTGTGAAACAGAAGTTAACAGTAGGTGACAGTAGCCTGGTTCATTAGTACAAAAAAGAAATGAGTACAAAGTCAGATTTGCATAAAGAACAAGCTTTACCAACTCTTAACATTTGGTTTTGCAGTACCAACAGAGAACATGGACATATTTTATAGAGTATGCACTCCTAGAATAAGAAACACAATTACATTTGTTTACATCATAAAGAATAATCACTGGCTTTCCAGCATATCCCTTTTGTTATTTCTGTCCTTTTGGGGAAGGAGGAAAAAACCACAAGTTATACAACTGATATAAAAATATTACCCCTTGTCATGAGCTATTAACCATGGGAGCCTCTCTTTGTATTGATTTGAGTCATATGAATTGGGAAGGCAAAGGCTGCTTCTTTCTGGCCCATATACCTCATGAAGAATTTGCCAGATTGTTTTAAGGAGTACCAAACTTTTGAAGGACACTGGGGCAATGTTGAGGGATGTCATCAGTAGGGAACAATTAGAAATTCCAGTGTGGAATACTTCATGTCATTATTCAGTTTATCTCAATTTAAATCCCTACTTTACTCAATTTAATGCCAATTATATTGCTTTTTTGAGATTCTATTTGTGTGACTAGAATCTCTCTCTTTGTATATATTTACAACTACATGTCACAGAAGTATTGCAGTGTAGCTGTCAGCCATTTTGAAAATATAGAAGCCCCTTTATATATGAAGAGGTTCCATGTTTGAAAGGGGAAGGAGGTTCACACAGTTCAACCCGTCTCCAATATCATGAGCATCCCTGCCCTGAACCTATACACTGGCTATCAGAAGATATCCAGAAAACGATGGGAAAACATTTTCCCATGGGAAAACGATATGTTTAAACAGTTAAAGGGAGGGGGGGTATATGCGTACTGAAATATAAAATACACGTTTTCTCACTTGCTCATTTTTTTCAAAGTTTGCATAAATGCTGGTCAAGCAGTAATTGCTGTTACTTCAATTCTGCCAAATACAACAGTATTTACAATGTTGGGGAAGTGGCAGGTGCAGTTCATTTCAAGAGCATTTTGAGTGTGGAGTCCCAACTCCGATGTCAGAGCTCTTTTCTGACATCAGAGTGGGGACTCTGAAAAACGCTATGGCCCTGTAGAAGCTAACAGGATTGCTCTGCCTGTATCTCAACACAGATGATACTCTTAGAATAAGTATCATTAGTATTTGTTGTTACAACCAATAACTACCCACAAAATAGAAGTACATTATTTAATATATGGTATTAACACTAGGATGCAATGTTCCAAGACAAGATGCCTTATATAGCTCCATCATAACAACTTACATAGAATGATGTACTAACATTAACAGACATTTCATGCAAGAGTCTGGTATATTAATTCTGGCTAGAAAAAATCTTATATAATGGTCACTCTCTGAAGTAACAATATTCCAGCACTATATGTAACAGAAATTGCTTATCTGCCATTCTAAAAACTCAGGCTTTTCAGAGGTACTTAGACCTGACAGAGACTGCATGTGCATGTTACCATTATTTATTAGCTATGTGGTCATTCCACTGCAGCCTAAATTAAGGTAGAAAAGTACAAATCATGATGTGCCAGGATAATGTGGTCAGCACACATGCATACTAGTAACAGTATGATGAATATGGCTTTTTTACCATAAATTACCCACAATGGTACTTTTCTAAAAGGTCACTGCAGTTTCTCAGGATTCAGGTATCAGAAATATGTGCAAGTCAATAATATTTTGGTCAGCACTGATGTGTTAATAAAGTGTATGTGTAAGATTTTTTTTAATTTTTTCATTGTATTTGTAGATATAAATTAAAATAGGATCTGCTTATTTCAAGGCAAACATTCTGAAAAGGTTATCAGATTAACACTAATTACAGTAAAGGATCATTGACAAATCCCTCCCTACTCATTGCCAATCTGTATGACTGAAGGGAAAGATGGAACAAAAGTTGATGAAATGTAACTCCTATAAATTATAGACACCACAAAAACAATTCAATAAAATCAATTGCCTTCCTCTATCTTCAGTGCAAGTGGGGTGAGAAGCAGTTTTTGCTGATTCACTCCTTCCTCTCAAGCGTCCTGGATCATTATTGATCGTTTATAAACCTCTAGAGAAGATTTATGTAGGAGTGCATGGGAAGATAATGAATCTAATTTCTCCTGTCCTGCTGCCGGAAGTGTCTTGTGAGTGATCTATTCAAGGAATGCTTCCACCAATGGAAGTAAACTCAGAATTCTCACCTATGAATTTTATCAAAATTAAAAGATATTAATTTACAAAATAAACACTTCTGAATTTTCATGGTATTCTTATTCCATTGCATTTCTATCCCACCTATAGATCAATTATAGCATACACCATCTAGAAGAGGAATTCTATCATGCACAAGAAGTAGCAGTAGAGGGAGAGAGATCCAGGAAGCAGGGGAATCCCTCTTTCAAGTTCATGCTTGATACCTTCAACTTGCGCAATGTCTTTTAACCCATTTTTCTTCAATAAAGCTGCCCAAATCATTGCTCAATCAAAAGGTTTCAATCCAACCACCGCATCCCTAATATTTGGTTCCTTGATACCATATACTGAGTTGCAACAGTTGATTTAAGAATGCTTATCGACTATTTAGATCCAGGGGATTTCAAAATCAGTGGGTAATGGTGTCTAACTTTTTTAAATACCAGAATAAATGAAGTGGGATAGAAGACAAGGTTATCTGCAATACATTAAAATTACAGAATAAATAATGTTACAAAAATGCAAAGCATTGCTTGGAATTGTGTTTATGCAAGACATATCTTACAGGGCTGCTCCTCTTGGTGGCTTGACTCAGCAGGGGTCTCAGAAATACTAGAAGTTTCTTCAGCAGCTTTTCCTCTTTGCCATGTTGCCAAGCAGTATGATTCTGAATGATCAGAGCAAGCCAGTTCCAGAATATCACTTAAGGTATGACAAAGGAGATTCTTCTGCTCTTCCTCTGAAATATTCAAAGCCAGAACAAGTGAAATTTTTGACAGGGCACTAAACATCGAGCAATATTTATTATTTCATCTAACTTAGGGTTTTTGCTTAATAAACATAATAACTTTAAGTCACCTTAATAAGACTGGCAACCAACAGTTTCTGAGACAAACCCATGGCTACCTATCACTTCAATTGTCAGTCCAAAGTCTTTAGACGATTCATGTATTGAGGGAAGGAAGAAGACAAGTAAGCATAAGGAGATAACTTCCTCATCTTGGCTCACTCTCTCTTTCAGTTATGTAACTCTCACTAGCCTGTTTTAGACATCATCCATGGTGTATAGCTACAGCAAACCTGGACAATATGCGGGCTCCTGCATTCTCTTCTCCTCTTCTAGTGATTAGGAGATAGAAGCATCTATCCTTTGATTTAAACTAACAGCAGTCTATCATGTCTACACAGGTCCAAATTGTGGTTAGTTTAAATTATGGTCTACTGAAACAAGCCAAGTTCAAACCTCAGTTTATAATCTTGACTTCTTTCAACGAACAATAGTTTAAACTAGTCAGTTTGGTTTGGACTGAATGCAATAATGTAGTTAGCTTAAACCAGGAAGTAGGTTTCTTTTTTTTTTTTTTGGGCTGAGGAGGAGGGGGATGGTGGCAGCATTTGAGCTGTCTTGTTCACATAGATGAGGATGAGGATGATGATTGCATTGTTTCCCATGACAAAAAACTGTCTCTAGACAACTTAGATACATAATACTGAACTTCATTAATAAAAATCATATAAACAATTAAAAACACTGCACAATAAAAACACTCTATAACTTAATCTGAAAGTGTATAACTTGTTCATCCACAAATCTACATCTCTTCCTTACAGCCTAGAAGACAACCACAAAAGTGACGACCACAAATTCAGTCATAAGTAATAAGTAATGTCCAAAAGCCTGCTGCAAAAAAGATAGAAACAGAGCGAATCAGAAGGGGTCTCCTGGGCCATCTAGTCTGACCCCTCCAGCTCTAGCCAGGGGAGTCAGACTATAATGTAGGGTCAGACTAGAATGTAAGTGCCAAACAAGCTTCCTGGGAGGAAGCATTTGATATGGAAACAGTGTGTTCTTAAACTGACACCCCACCCATAGCTTCTCTTTGAGGGGCACACTAAAAAAGTCTTAGTTACTGTGTAGGTCCATACAGGGAGATCCCTGAGATACCACCATTCCAAGCCATGTAGGGTTTACAGGTTAAAAGCAGAACTCTGAATTTGGTCTAGAAACAAACTGGCAACCAGTGCAAATAAGCCAGAATTGGGTTTCTGTGTTCTCACTGCCTGATCAACAGCTTGGCTGCAGAATTCTGTGCTACCTGTGGTTTATAATCTATCTTCACATGTAGCCCAACATACAGTGCATTGCTGTCATCTAAACCGAAGGTTACCGCTGCACAACTATTAATGTTAGGCTATTCTCATCCAGATAGGGCTGCAGCTGGTCTATCAACCTGAAGCTAGGCTGCTCTCTTCACTCATACTCCCATTTCTGACAAAAGGAATGGGACAGCAGAATAATAATTTGAGTTTAAAAAAAGGATCAAGGGAGGCATGATGTGGAAAGGAAATATGCCTGTAGATTCCAGTAATTCAGTTTGAGAAATTTGTCTTAATATATTAACATTAAATATGTACAATGTATATTGCAGGTTTGTTTACAATGCCACATACAAGTTCATTCAACCTTAGACACAGTATTGTTTGTGTTTATCAGGTGAAAAGTATGGCAGATCCCTGAGGATTCACTAGAAAATAAAATCTATTTACATACAATTTTGGAGAAGTCTGCTATGGATGATGGGGAAAAGTACTTTTGACACCAAATTTCCATGTGTCTCTTGTCAGTGCTAATTAATATAATGATCAAAAAGTATTAGCCCTCTTTCTTCAGCCCCAAGACACAGGGGAAAAACCAAGTTTCTGTAAAAATGGTAGGACAAACTGTCCAGTCAGAATAAGATGTATTCAGGAATATTTCTGATGCTTGCCTAATTTACACAATGATTTCATTTGCAAGATTTGGTTTGTCTTATTGACCCCTGTAAAACTTGTATTCAATATCTACACTGAAATCATCAGAAAATGATGCAATTACTGTACAAATGAATTATCAAAATATTGCAGTAGAGCATTACTCAAAATTGATCATGTTTAATAGTGAAATACAGGTTAGCACAGCATAACTTGCTGGCAAGTACTGTATCAAAAGCCTCCTGGGGAAGTAGGTTTGTAGTTACCTTGACATTGTCTCCAGGTAGATTTCTCACAAGTTAAAAGCTTCTTCAGAAGGAATGCCTTATATTAAAAATAATATTGACATATCAGATATGTATGATTGGTTCTTCAGTGGTGCAAACTGTTTCAATTTTCAATATAAGTTTAACTTACTTTTTAAAAATTAGATATATTCCCAATTACTCAAGAACTTCCCCCATACAAAGATATGATTTTTACCCCTTTAATGATGAAAGGCAGCTAAATAAATTATAACCTACTAAGTATTACATGCAAACAATTATCTATTTCCTCATGCGCGCATATATATATAATTCTTTCTTGAGAGGACAATGCCTGAAACATTTGATGGCCAATTATTGGGCTGAGAGGATCAAAGCTGCTAACTTTGTTAGGAGTCACATGCTGCAGAAACGGGTGGAACAGAGAAATTTCTTGTACTTAAAACTAATTTCTTAGTTTTGTCTTTACAACTAATTTAAGCCAGGTATTTCATGGTATTTTTGGCATACTGCATTAAATGAGTGTTGTAGATTTATGTAAAACTATGACAGCCAAAAATACCAATTTCAAGCTCAACACTACTGTGCATGGAGCACAGCCACCTAGAGTAAACCCATCCAATATACAAATGCCTATTGTGTGCACTTTAAATTATCGAGCAAGCCAAAAAAACAGCAAGTAAAATATGTTTCAATTAGATATAGTTTAACAAGTTCCTGTAGTATTACCTGAATAGGTGCAATCACCGCGCAAGGGCCTCCTTCAAATTGTTCTAATGCAGTAGATTCTGATTCACTGAACACAAACCCTAATAGGAGGAACCAAAATTATGAGTTAATAGTTTTCAAAATGAAATGTTACTTAATAAACCCAAGCGTCACCTCATCAGAATCCTTGTCAGGATCAGACTGCAGAGTGCCATTTTAAATATTCTCCATATCATCTTAATAATCCCTGGCAACACTACTCAGGTTCTTTCATAGTGTTTAATTGTACTGATATCCTCAGGAAGTTACACCAACTACACTCGGGAAGATACAAACATAAAGAACTTGAGAGCTTGTACTCTAACCTAATAGATCGCCTGCAAAAAGGAAGGAGACAGCTGCATCGGAATCAGAGCAAGAGCGAACAAGAATCAAAGACAGTGGACTGAAAAGTGAAGAGTAAAATATGTTAACTCAATTAACAGAACAGATGGTAAGAACAGCGTCTTCAGAAAGAGTGGTATATATGTAGGAGAGGTGCTTATCAGGTTTCACTAAAAATCAGAAAGAGTGGTATATATGTAGGAGAGGTGCTTATCAGGTTTCACTAAAAATCTTAACATCAAGGGCCACTTCACACTATCCTTTTATGCACAAGTAACAACTCATGTGCATGATCACATGGGCAAACATGATGTGTCAGATCCACAGATAATGCCAGTGTGAAGTTCACAGTGGTACTTTTCTTCACACTCTTCAAACACAAAAGATGCTGATAACTGTGGAAATATAGTTACCCAAGTTTGCAATTTGCCTCAGTAAAAAAGGCTTTCTTGGAATGGCTGGCAAAGTGACATTTTAAATGTTTATCAAACATTTTAAAAGCTTCATTATGTCTCAGGCTATCCATTTCATTTTAGGTTTTTTCTTCTGTCATTGCCTTTCAGCAATTTTACAGATCATGCAAATGATTCTGGCATTCTTAGGGATAAATATAAGATTGGGGGGATGAAAATCAATGACTTTAAAAAAATAAAAAACAGTGGATTTTAACAATTTAATTAGTTTTTAATAAAATACTTTAAGGAAAAATCCATCTAAAGATAATTTTCAATTTAAGATACATTATAGTTCAAAGGTTATTCATCATGAAATAACGATTAATTTTATTTATGTAGCATGAGGCTGTGTAATCATGTAATGTTTAATTTTTTTGGTAAATGAATTCCATTAATCCACTCACAATGGCATGCTCTTCCACAGAGATATCTGCAAGATTATTGGGCAATTTTTCTATCTAGAAGATATCATCACAGATGCTTAGTTTTACAGTTCTCAAAGCTGTGAATTTGTGTTTTCAGAGATCACATGCCTCTTCTTCATAGCAAAAATGTTATAAAATAAACATGCAGAGTTGAGAAAAAGACCTTAATCCCATTGTTCTTTTGCAAACCTATGTACACCCCCCACCTCTTAAGTGCTAAGGTTTTTTTAAAAAAATCATGACTAGAAGAAGATTATTAGGAGCTCAGTGGGAGGAGGGAGGGGCAAGCAGTAAAACTCAAAGTGAAAACTTTTGAGCAGAATACTCCACAAAATTCAAAAGTCTTTGAATTTTTTTGTGTCTAGCCTGAGGTTTATCATATTATTCTTTCTCTGGAGGAGAAAACCTGTAATGGCAGCAGACCATAAAAGAGATCCAGTTTGGGAATATTTTAATGAAGTTCTTCTCTCTACGGGGAAGGCAGGCATGTGTGCAAATTATGCAGAAAACCATGATTTATATCTAGTCTTACTGACTAGTGATTTCAATCAGATCCATCCCACATAAGATACTATTAACATTCAAGACACCAGCTTGAAGTCTTGCTCTAAAATCTTAGTTGTACTGCAAACTCTCTAGCATCGTCAACAGAGCTTCATAGCTAAAACAGTGCACACACTATGTTCAGCACACTAAATATGCATCCCATTTAAGCTAAACACCAGTGTTCTTCTGAAGACAATCCCTCCTTGCCTTCTTAAACATCAGCACAATTCCCAGACCTGCAAAACAAAGAAATTGACCTATGTAACCCTTCAGCTCCTGACAAACCCTTTTTCCATATACCATCAAGATCTGAAAAGGTCTCTCACTCAAGACATCCTCAAAAAATCAATAAGCATGTCAGGCAAAGTAACATGACATAAGGTAAAGGGAGAATAGACACCAAAGATGGCATAGCCAGCCAAAAGCATGTGTCAGCCCTTGAATGCTAACGAAGCATGTGCACAGTAGAAATGTGATGCAAGATCACAACATTCAGACCTCTGAGACACAGGAACTAAGAGGAAACTGTAGCTCCCAAAATTGGAAACTGCAGCTACAAGGAAGGAACAATGTAACTGGAGGCACAGAGAGCAGGTCTACCCTGAAAGCAAACAAGGGCTGGCAACCCTGACATTACTGCCATATTAAGAGCTGCCAGGGACTTTTAATACATCTGTATCTGTGAACATGTCCACTGTAGATAGAACAGCTGCACATGTTGGTGCTGCATTTGGAATTATTTATTATTACACAGTTGTTTCTTTTCTGCAGAAAAGCTCAATTTCTTAAATTTAGTAACAACTGCAAGCACAACATTAGGCAAGCTTGGTAGTTTCAGAATAGCAGTTACTCTTTTCAGGTGATTATTCCTGAAATGCGTGACAGAATACATATTTGTCATTGATATGTATGTCTCGATGTGAAAAGGAACAAATAAGTACTGATGACAAAACTGAAGATGCTGCAACAATTTCAGCTGAACTTGGATGAAGATAAATGACCAGTTGTCAGTATCTGACACACAGTTCTTTGGGTTGCTAAAATTAACTAGTACAGCCTTGCTCAGATGTAAAATCAGATGTACTTAACTACAACTCCTCCAGGGTAGGCCTTGTCCTCCATGCTATGCAACCTCAACAACTGCTGAATAAGGTTTTGCTGTTTCGAGTGCACTGTTGTCTGTACACTGATGACATGCAGCTCTATTCCTCCTTTTCATTTTTACTCGGTGAGGTTGTAGATGAGCTCAACTAGTGCCTGGCTGCAACAATGGACTAGATAAGGGCTAACAAACTTAAGCTCAATCAGGACAAGACTGAGACTGCTTTTAGCAAGCACTTCCTCTGATTGGATGGGGTCATGTGTTGTGAGATGGGCCAGGCTCATCACAGACTTTTCAAGGGCCTGTGTTATTCGATTCTGAAGGGAAGGACACCAAGGAAGAGGGGAGGGGAGGGTGAAAGGATCAAAGGAGAGCAGGACCCTTTGAAGCTCCATCAAGTTTGTTGTTTCCCAGCTGACATGAGCGCAAACATGTTTTGGAAGAGATGGGAGAGGAAGGATTCAGGGGAGGAGGGAAAACTATCCTCTTTCCCAGTCCCTAACCCCATGATGAGCAAGATTTGCATAAGTATTGCCAGCTGACTCTCCACCAGTGGGATCCACCCTGAGGGTGGAGTGAATCAAAGGGAAGGATCGGGGAGAAGTTCCCAGTTTGCATTTGCATTCAACATTCACCCTTTATGAGCTGAGGCTATCATTCATTTTGCTAGAGGGCTTTTAGAGTTGCATTGACTCCCCCCCCCCCCCCCCGGCGTATTCCTTAAGATCTGCGTTGTAAATGACTGTATGGTCTGGGGAAAAAAGGAAGGGTTGGGCTCAGAACATCACACCCCTCTTGAAGAAACACGTTTATAGTGCACGGGTGCTCCTTTGTCATTTGAAGTCCTCTTTTGTCATTTGAAGCCCAGTAGGCTTCAGTGTCTTGGAGGGCCTTCTATCAGTTTTGGCTGGTGGCTCAGCTATACCCTTATCTAGAGATAAGACTGTTGCCAGTAATCTATGCTCTGATAATCTCTAATCTGCCCTTGAAGACAGCTCAGAAGCCACAGCCCCTGCAAAATGTAGCAGACAGGCTAATAACAGGGACCAGACAGTCAGATCAAATAACACCAATTCTGGCCCACCTGCATTGGCTGCCTGTATACTCTTGAGCCCAATTCAAGGTGCTGGTTTTGATTTATAAAACCCTACATGGCTTGGGACACACTATCTGATGGAGTCTCTCTCCAGACTGCAATCTACCTGGACACTATGATCAAGTTCAGGGCCTGCATCTGATTGCCACTTTTAAAGAGAGGCAACAAAGTTGATGGCAACAAAGAAAAGGGCCTTTTCAGTGATGCACTCTACCCACTTATAAAATGACCTTCCCAATAAGGCCTTTCTAGTCTCCACACTATGGCCAACTTTAGCATGTTTTCATGCCAACTTAAGAAAGGCATTTAATTAGTTTGTAGAGAGACACTTTGTTAGCTGCTTAGAGAGGTTGTCCAATTAATTTTTGCAGGCTACTGTTATTTTTATATGTACTTTAATTTGTTTTCAAAGTCTGTATGATAACCTTTTAATGATTTTTTCCAAGTTTGTAGTTTTATATTGTGTTTTCATGTGTTGTAATTGGACAGAATATAAATAAATATAAATAAATAAATAAAACAATGCCAAGCATCCTCACACCGCCACACTAACCAAAGGCTGCTAGGAGTTATAATCCAGCATATCTGGAGGGCATCAGGATGGGGAAGGCTGAATTAGTGTGTCAGCAACTTTCAACACCTTTGGGTCATCTTTACATTTAAAATAATACTTGTGGTGTACAGGAAAAATAACTTTAAAACAAGCAAATTAAATAGCCAACACACTAAACGGATTTCTTTTTGATCAAATAATGCTATACAAAATGCCTTAATCTGCATAGGATTTTTTTCTGGAAACCCCATATCCCTGATCTCCATATCACTGCTGACTAAGCCTATGATATTACAGATGCAGTACAGATGCAGCTGAACATAGATTAAACATCAAAATCCTGAAGTGTTCACAAAATGTAGCAGTTTTCAGTTCACTCAATAGCTTCTGAAAAAAGGTATTATCAAAATCACTCAACTGAAAAATAGCATGATGAGACACCATGTTATTTGTCTGGAAGGGAATACAGACCAACCCAAAATGTTGCCATTGAGGTTAGTCCAGTTTTTAGTACCCTGCCCAAACCAGGTATTATCTGTATTAGACAAGGGTTTGTACTTAGTTGTTTCTATTCCAAAATACTCCAGTAAGCTATTTGTGGCTTGCATTAACATTCTGGGAATCAGTACAAAGTTAGAGTCTTTCAGCCAAGTACATATTAACTTTCTGGTTGTAGCTTTGTTGTTGGGCAATATAAAATTTAAATAAAATAGTGCCAACAAAAGGAAACAAAAAGACACTGGCATGAATGTTATTCCATCACTTGTATAAGCAAAGGCCAAACTTAGAACAGAACTGACATGCTTTGAATTTGAACTGACATGCAAAAAATGATCTTACAGTCAAAAGACATTGTCTAAAGGGTCATAAGATAGTTTAGATTCCCAGCTCTGAAAACAAAGACTGTGCACCAACCTTGAAGCTGTGAACTGGAACTTTGATCGCACCCCACCACCTACAGATGATGCAGAAAGAACTATACCAGATGCTCAACAAAGTCAGGACAGAGACCTCAAAGAGGCATTAAAGGGGGTGTTTTGGGGGCAGGGAAGAGATCAGGGAAGCCAGGATACAGCAGCATCCTAAAGCCACCGCAGTGTCATTCATTTCCCCTGTGGGAGGCTGTTCTGAGATGCTTAAAGACAGCTATCTAGCAAAAAGGCAGAGTAGCAGCAACAGTGTGAGCAAAAATCAGCTCCACTACTCCTCCTACTCTACACTGGATGAGTGCGAACCTTCAACTTTGGCAACTCATGCTCCTCTTGATAAGTTTGCCCTGAAAGACTATCAGATCCTCAACTGAAGGGGGTGGTTCTAAGAAGTCAAAATAATAATAATAATGGAGTCATTCGAGCAATTTTTCCACCTCTTACAAGCTAACTAGATAACATAACATAGAAGAAGACACTGAGGAAACTCAACAGAACAAGCCACTATTAGATCAGATGGGAGCCTAAAGCCCTTAACTCACCCATGTGACCAAATACTACCACTGCCAACATTGTAGGACAGTTCTTATGAAAAACAATGAAATTAGCAACATTGGTAGAAGCTATCAATAGATGTTTTTGGCCATTACATCAACAGGAAAAGAAGCAAAGATACATCCTTCCCAGTAGTAATATACCAGCAATTCTTGCAGACTTAACTACCTGGTGAAAAAGACATTATACAGAGGTCAAGTGTAAGAGAATGTCATGTAAACTCTATTATGATTATACTTTCTCTAGCAGAAATAGATCCCTTCCAGCCCTGGCAAAAAACTGGAGAAGTGGGATGGAGAGATTTCAAGTCCAGAAAGATAGGAAGGGGAGAGGAACACCACTAATCACAATACAGAAATGGGGCCAGGGGGCATATTATTTCCAAAAGTGCTAGCATCTACCTCTCTGTCATTAAGCAATGCTCATACGTTAAAGGTGCAAACCTAGTCTGAAAAAGTCCTACAGCTCTTTGACTGGCTGAAAATTGTAAGCTTTTTTCCTGTCTAAAATGCATGGGACTGCACATTTAGCTTTAAGTATTTCTAGGCTGTCTTTCAGGGCAGGAGCCTCTATAAAAAAAACAGGAACAGTTGCTATTCCAGGTACACTATTACTATGGCCTGTTATGAGCCACTATTGGCCTCAGTAATGGTCACAGAAATAACTAGTGTAAGCTGAACACATTACCTATAGAGATTTCATCTTACTGCTATTTGTAGAGTTGTAGTTTTTGAATCATTTTTAGTAGTGACATGAAAAGTCCTGCTTGCTCAGACCAAGAGTCCATCTAGCAAGTATTCTCTTCACACAGTGGCCAACCAGATGCCCAAGGGATTCCACAAGGAGGACATCAGAGCCACTGTATGCTCTCTGCCCAGGTTCCCCAGCAACTGGTTTACACAGGTATATCTGCTTTGTTGTTTACTTGAAATTGCTTTTACTGGTATTTTAATATGGCATTTGAATGCAATTTTTAATATGGCATATGACTCACTTGGCAATATTAATACATGCTATTTCATGATAAATAACTCGAGGGAAGGGAGTTGGGGTGTGTGCTTTAAAAATGTGGGATCGAAGTGAAATGAGAAAAGGAGATGGAGAAAGGATAGAAGGCGGAGATCTGAGAGAAGAGGCGGCCTGGGATGGCGACGAGGAGGAGAGAGGTACCTTGCGCCCAGCGATAGAAGATGGTATCTGCGAGGCCCTGAGAGCCAGGTTTTTTGCCCCACACCAGGTGGACGAGCTCCTGTCCTAATTCAGCCATGGTGGCGGCAGCGGGGGCGGCTCTCTGGCTGGGCGATTACAGAGGCGATTCCCGGCGGTGTAGACAAGGCGGCAAGGGCGACGAGGAGGCAGCAGCGAGGGCTGCGCGGCGGCGGCCAGCCCGCTTTCCTTGAACATGGGCTGGGCGGGGGGCAAAAGGCAGGAGAGGAAGCGGTCTCCGGCGGCGGCGGCGGCAGTCACACTCTGGGCCGCCAGGCCTGGAGGAGAAAAAGAGGCGGCGATGCTCTTCAAGGATGCCCGAGGGGCAGGGGGAGGCGATGGCGGAGGGAGGCGAGCGAGGCCCAGCGCCGCCCGTTCGGTTGCGGCGGCAGCGCCACTTGGGAGAGGGCAGCGCCCCCCGGAAACGGGCCAAGCAGAGCCAGCGCCGCCCTCTCCCATTCCAAGTCCTCCTCAGAAAACGCACTGACGCCGGTGCGTGAGCCCCGCGGCCGGGAGGCCCCAGTCACTTCCGCCGGGCTATTCCGCCCCACAACGCCCCCCCCCCAGCCGGCATTCCCGCCCCACCGATCTATTCCTCCGTATCTGGGGCGTCCTGTTCATTTCCCTGTTTATGGGTACCGTACTGACCCGCCTCCGCGCGCTCTTCGTCCCACTCCTGCCGCTGCCTCTGTTTTACTGACTCACTCCTTCCGCTCAGGCTCGTGTGTAACACTCAATGAAGGGCACGGAGACTACGGATGATTCTCATTGGGAGCAGCCCCTGACAAGCAAGAGACCGGTCGAATCAGAGAAGAGTTCTAGCGGGTTGTTTGTTTGCTCTTTGCCCCACCCTCTTCACATCACGCTCAGAGTAAAGCGAAGAAGCTACACACACATCTCACACGCGCCTGAACTGGGCTGCCTCTGATTTGACTAAGTCACCTGACAAGCACTTAGAAGAGCCAATCAGCAAGAGATAGGGAGAGCCGGCGAAGGGGTTCGCTGCTATAGGCTGTAGAATAATTCAACGGAAGGATGCGGGGCTGTGCAAACAATTTTCTTTGTAACATATGGAAGAGTTGCGCAGGGTTCTCGTTTGCATGGAGATGGAATGGGTGAAGATGCACGCTTAAGTTGTCTTCCCAATGTGCAGCGAATTTTTAATTTTTAAAATATTAGAGTAGTTAAAAGATAAGAGAGGATGGCCATACCAAGCCCATATATTTCATATTACATTAAACACTATTCTGTATTATTTTAAGACATCTAAAACAACTGCTTCCCCGGAATGCAGAAAAACGAAATTCATTTTATGCCATTTAGTATGATTTTATTGTTTAAAATTCTCTCTCTCTCTCAGTAATGCTCATGAAAAGGATGGATAATCGGTGTAACATCCCCTCACAGTATAAAACACTCTGGGTCCTATAAAGAAAAGTTAAAGCATTAGAGATAATCATTTCTTAAGAAAATCATTCTGAATGAAAGTAAAATCTTTAACATTGTTCCCACTCCTAACCGAAATTGTTACTAATTTCTCTTAGTGCATTTGTAACCCATGTAGCACTGATGGATTATTTGTGTTTGTTGGTTTATTTTTCTGCTCATTCTTCTTATCATCTAGTATCATAATATTATTAAGATTTAAAGAAGCTAAGAAAAGTTGCAGAATGAGATTTGCAAGAGTTTAGTCACCATGGCCCTGTTAATGCTTTCTCAAAGCGGAACAACAGAAAAATAACAAGAACATCTACCAGTCACTCCATGCCACATTGCAACTGTTTTATGTCACAAAATAAAGAAAAAACTGAAGCATAACTACATAACATCTCTAAAGGTATTATTGATCTTCTCCAGTATAAAATACCATATTGGTGGAAGGTTTCCTTTTCAGGTTAGAGTCAGGTTTGGAAGTGTGTGTCATGATCTTTTTATTTTACCAGGGAGTTTAGTTTTTTTTAATTGCATTGGCACTTTTTAAAGTTTCTATTTAGTTGTTTTTGTTTTATACGGCAGCTTAAAATTTCCATATTGTAATTTAACATGTTGTATTTTGAGGTGGTAAGTGATGGGAGTTACTCAGAAAGCTTTGACTATGGGTTGGAAGAGAAATGAATAATTCCAGTTTGGTCCTCATTCAGTGTGCCCTATTATTAGCCAGACTAAGGCAGCTGATTTAGGGGTGTAATGAAAGTATAGCAGTTGTATAGCAAACATTATTTTTATTATGTTTAATCCAAGGGAAACGTGTGTGTCAGGTTTTTTGTTGTTGTTGTTTTTGTTTCAGAGGTTGCAGTTTGTCCAAAATGTGGCAGCAAACTACTAACTGGAACTAGAAGGTCCAAACATTTAATTTGCATTGACAGCTTCTGAGCCTGATTCAAGGTGCTGGGCGTAATTTATGAAGACCTCCACAGTGTGTGTCCATACTTGATTTCCAACCACAGTGTACTGTAGGGAAAATCCAAATAAATATTTATAGAGAAAAGGTATTTATGTGGGCCTTGTCAACATAAAATCAAACTGCAGTGTCTCTCCTTCTCTTACCCAAGAAGAACTGGAACTGGCCAAGCTCCCTTGTCCTGGGGAAAGTGGCAGCACCAGAGACTCCATTATTCATCTGTTCCTTGCAGGCAGTAATCCCCTCTGGAAAGCCTGCTGGTGGCTCTGAGCAGTTAAAGTTAAAACAATGTGTCTGACCAGCTCACCTGCTGCCTGGAGCATGTGCTGCATAGATTCTCCTCCCTGATGCAGTTGTCTCTCCCTGAATGTCAAAAATCCACTCCTGAGATCCGTTATTATTCATATCACTCAACTGTTTGCATCACCCCACATAGTTGTAACTTTGTGCAACACCCTTCCTGTTGCTAACTCATCTTGTTCTGGTTATGCCTGCATCGTTTCTTGCAATGTAGCCATTCTTCCCTCATCATCAGCTTCGCTTCTGTGTATGTGGCCCAGACCTTATGAAACATTCTGTATATGCTCAGAGAACGTGTAGTCAGTGAATGTACTGGTTACCTAGCAGTGCTGTTGTATTTTCGTCTGTGCAGAGGGGATCCTGGGTGTTCTCACTAATGAAACTGCTGAGGTTTTTGCAGTTTCATCTTCCGTGTGGAACCAAGCATACATTCTCCTGTTCTGCTAAACTGGGATTTCCTGTCAGTACCAAGACATGATGATCAGTGTCTGAGGCCTTCCTCCGAATGCCATCTGCAAGGGAGGCTCTGTTGGGGCAGCAAAGAGGAGGGCCTTCTTTGCAGTAGCCCCCTGATTATAGAATGATCCTCCCACTGAGGCCCACTTTACTATTTTTTTCACTCCCAGGTGAGGATATCTCTCTTTCTTAAGGCATTTACCAACTCCAGTGTGGGAAGGGAGTATTAACTGTTGTTTTTAACAATATTGACTTCTTATTTGTTAGGTTATTTAAAAATTGTTTTTTAAAGTATAATTTTATGATGTTTTCCACCAATATCTGTATTTTATATTGTATTCTGTTAACTGTTGCATACTACCCAGAGAGCTTCAGCTATTGAGCAGTATAGAGATAAGGTAGAAATTTAATTGTGACACAGAAGTTTCCCTTGCCTCTTTTAAACCCTGTTTTTAAAAGCAGTACTGCTGTTCTAACACCAGGTGTCAATGCTGCTCTTCCACTGCCATAAAACTTGTCAGTTTTCATGTGTAAGACTATTGTAATGGATATTATCTACACTTCCTTCAGCCTTTGATTTTGGTTTGGGTCCATTAGCTGCCATTTTATATCAACTATATCAATATTTTATACAGCAGGTGCATTAAATGCTCTACTGAATCTGCTCATCACGAGCTTCATAGCAGCTGTGCAGAAACTGCTTAAGTGAAAAAATGATTGTGCAGAAGAGGAATGGGTTGCTGTAGTATATAAAATGGCTTGTCATTGGTAAAATGATAGCTCTCCCCCCCTCCTCCTGCAGCAAGTTCATTTTCTTAATGCACACAAATTCGTGGTCTTAGTAAGGAAACCCATTGCATTTGGGCAAGCCATTATCAATGGGATCTACTTTTAGAAGGTAGTTGCTGAATCATTACTCAGGGCTCCCTGGATGCAAATCAGTAATCAAATATAAAGTCATGTTTTCACATTCATTAGTGATTCTTTAGGCTATTGTTTTAGGGTGTCCATATGTGCTCTGTGACAAAGAGAAGCCATCAATTTGAGGGGCTGACGAATGACTCTCTTCTGACAGCATCCTTTGATTGAAGGGCTGCCCAGTCCAATTCTAGTTTAAAGATAATGACTGCCATCCATGCACAGTTCACGCCTGGTCAGCAGACTGAGCAGCCAAGCACACGGGTCACCTGGTCACCACTTTCCACACTATGGTGATCGCTTCTGTATTTCTATTAAAATGACAATTCTAGATTTGCATCTATACATAGGCATTTGTGTCTGCAGACTTTTCTGGAATAGGTCCCCCTCATTTGTCCTCTATTTGGTGATCCATATGTGGCCAGCCTAGCTGTTTCCCTAAATGGTATTGGTGTTCTCTTGCTTCAACTGTATTCTGGGAAGGGTTCAACACACTTCAGAAGCTGTGGTCCAGTTATGGACACCTACAAGCTGCTCCAATTCAGTGCAAACAGTCCATATATCATGGTAGAAAGTGTATCTACTTTTAATACAGGAGTGAAAAACTTGTAGGCCCAAAATCCAGAAGGCCACAACTCCCATCATCCCTCCTCATTGACTATGCTGGCAAGAACAGATGACAGTGGTAGGCCAAAGCATCTGCAAGGCCAAAAATTGCCCACTTCTGCTTTAGTGGGAAGGGGAAGGGGCAGGTTTGTGACTGTAGCTGAGGAAAAACCAGTGTTGGATTCTGGAGACACATCTGGAGAGATGCTTTCAAGAGCACATTCACCGATTGCTGCTGCCTATTCACTTACCCTTTTCTTCTGGGCCCAATCCTAGATGAAGAGGACAAGGAGAATATCAACTGTTGCTCCTTCTCCTTGCTTTTCTGACTGTTCATTTACTCTGGGAGAAGGTGAATAGTCAAGGATTGCAAAGAGGAGGTGATTTGGGGAGTCCTAAACATTGGCCAAAAATGGGAAACTGATGCAGGTGTTTTATACCTACCAGGATAGAGAGAGAGTTAGTCACAAAAACCACCATTAGTACCTAATCCTTCAGGCTGCAGAACCAGTCAGTTGAAGTTGGTTTGTGGCCTTTAGCAAGATATACAGTCCAATACAGTCCAACACTGTCCTGATGACTGCAGCTACCCATACACTTCTATGGCGCTTACAAGCCAGGAATTTATCCTGAGCATCAGGCATAAGAGTGCATGCATGTGTGTGCACTGGATGTTGGCTGCATGAGCTCTATGTATACACAACAGAAAAAGAAGAAACAATGATCACCATCATTTAGAATCTAAATTTTAGATGGTGCCAATGTGGCATTTTAGTTACAGTGCTGGACTGGAACTCGGGAGATCTGAGTTCTAGTCCCCATCAGCTGTGAAACTGGGTGACTTAGGGTTAGTCAAAGACTAACTTCCTTCCGAGTATAACACAGAGAGAAGGGCAACCTTGTAAGCCACCTTGGGTTTCTTGCAAGAGGGAAAAAGGCAGGGTGTAAATGCAATGATAATTTAGGGCTGAGTGTTGCATTTCCCCATGTCTGAAATGAGTAGGGATTTATAAGGGGTGATTTCCAGCAACTGGGTGGCAGCAGGCACACAACTGGGAGGGGAGACAGAGAGCGCTGTGGCAGCCCATCCGTCTCCTGTCCACTTGCCCTTGCTAGGCAAACAGGGATGAAAATGACCACTGGAGCAGCTGTGGCCCGCCTTAGCTATTCCTGCCACCCAACTTGCTGACTGAAACAGCAAAACTGGAGGAAAACATTGTAACTGGCTTCACATGTACACACACAGTGAGAAACAGTCTTGAAATGTGGAAACATTAGAGAAGATTGTTGTTTTTTTGTGGTGATTCACAGTAACCAAACATGCCGCATTTCACCATGTTTCCAGGATTTGCACATAACAAGTCATTCCTGCCATGGCTTGTTGGAATGGATATACATACAGCCTTTGGCTGAGATCATAAAACAGGAAGTTACTAATCAAAAGCTAGCTTTTTTTTTTTTTTTTAAGGCTTAACATAAATCCAAAAGTGATAGGAGTCCTTCCTTGAAAGTGGCACCCACCAAGACTAAGGTAAGGCTGAAACAGAAAACAGCAGCTCCAAAGTAATGTCAAAGGTTATGCAGTTTTCTTAAGGGTACAAATGGTTTCTTAAGGGTCTTATGTTTAGGCAGAAAAAAAGTCTATAAGCACCTGTACTGGGATGCTGAGAATTGTGGGTCTTTTTGTGTGTGTGTAAACACACATAGGATTGTGTCTTGAATAACACAGTCCCAAGCTTTTAAGGCATTTAACAACACAATCTTATGTATACCACTCAACCATATTAAAATGGTTATGTTGACTGTGTTAAGGTGCACATCCATATGTTCAACAGGAATGTAAATGTGAAACTCCTCAAATACTACCTTTTAATTACAAAGGGATTGCAAATATATTTATTTATTATATTTATATGCCAACATTTTTCCTTCCAAGGAAATCAAGGCAGCTTACATATTCCTCCTCTCCACCTTATCCACACAACAACAGTCCTGTGAGGTAGGTTGGACTGAGAATCTGTGACTGGCCCAAAGTCACCTAAGGAGCTACATGGTTGAGTGTGGACTAGAATCCAGATCTCTTCAGCCCCAGTCCCACATTCCTAACCACTATACCACAATCATAAAAAACCCACAGACAGTCTACAACAGGGGTGTCCAACCCACCGCCTGGGGGTCGCATCCGACCTCAGATGGCTATTAATGCAGCCTAACACAAAATCATAAACTTGCTTAAAACATTGAGATTTTTTTGTAATTTTTGGTAACTTGATTGTGCAGTTCTCTGGTGTGTACTTTGTAGATGACAATGTTGTGTTGCAATGTCATGTAAATAAATGTATCCATGTTCTCACTATTTTTATACATGTATAGCTTCAGTTTTACAGCTGTGTGTGTCTTCCAGTGTGGTATCTTCCAAGTGCTAATTAGGATTATGTGAGGACGTTTTTGCTTATCTGTGGTGGCAGATATCATTAAAATTATGCACAGACTTTTTTTTTCTTATTGGCCTTTGTTAGTGTTTGTGAATTTAATATGCAGCCCAAAACAATTTTTTTTTTCCAGTGCAGCCCAGAGAAGCCAAAAGGTTGGACACCCCTGGTCTACAACAATGTTAAACAATGATACCTCACACAATATGAACAGGAACACTGGAAACAGGAAAAAAAATTGATCGTATGGCTCTGAAGGCTCTGTGTCAAACATAAAGAAGCACTTTTCTTTATGGCGATGTGGGTAGAGACATCACACAAAGGTCTTGGAGACCCTGAACAGCAAACTCCATGATGTCGCAGCAAAAGGAGCCAGTGTTCCGCAATGAGCAGTGAAGTGCAGCCTGGAGTTATTAAAGCCACTTCTCCATGTATCATTACAGAACAATGTCTTCATTGTCAATGCATGCAGCTTTTTATGATTCGATTCAGCCCCAAAACCACTTCATGTTTGAACCACCCTGATATTAATGATTTACAAATAGATTTGGAAGAACTACAACTTTAAACATTACAGGCGATATTAAATCTGGATGCTGGGACAATAAAAGAGTTGGAAGGAGAACAAGATATAAACAGCTTTCATAAAGGTTTTTCTCATGTAGATGCTTGTATATTGCAAGTAGAAGTCAGTACAGACAAATAGCAAGTAATTAATCTGGGAGCAAGAGACCAGTCCAGGAAATGTGTGCCAAATGGAGCAATCAGCCCACATATTGGCCAGGGAAAGCAATGGGGAATTTATTGTAGAAATATCTCAAGACCAATCAGGTCAGTGCATACCGTAAGTGACAACTGAGGCTGAGCAATTTGCTAGGTTGAATAACGCTCACCCACACAGAATACAAAAACAGAAGAAAGGATGCAAAGGGATGACTGTCAGAAGATGCAGGAAAGCTGGGACATTCCAAGGGTACAGCCTGTTTTTCAGAGGTGCTGGGATACAGCTTCTGTCAGACTTATTCCCAAAAGCAAGATTAGGAGACAACCTAAAGTCAGATAGAGCCAAATAAGCACCCAGACCCCCAAAACAACCACCAAATAACCTTTATCAAGCGCCTGCAACTGAAATCTTTTAATGGGAGCCCCAGAGCACAGCTGCAAGCCATTAGTGCCACCTGACAAAGGTCTACTGAAGGTCTACTTTGTTCATGAGTATACCTTTACTCATAAGGAGTCCTCATTCCTTAGGCAGACACTTTGACTTGACTTGCAACTGGCTGAGCCCGGACCTTATCTACCTGGACTGCTGCCCCTGGGTGGCCACTCAGCATCTGTCCCAGAGGTGGCTAACTCTGTGGTGAGGACACTCGTTCTCCCCAAGGAACCAGGATGACTCAATCCTCCTCAGGGTCCAGACACAGCTAGCTTCTCATGATGCTCTGCTGCAGGGATTTCTGGTAATGGTTCAAGGAGCAGTTCCCTTGATCTGGCCTGATGGAGAACAGATAGCCATAATCTTAGCTGTGAACTGCTCTGGAAAGGACCTCACCACATTTTGGGCTGCCCCCTGTGTTAAGAACAAAGCCAGCCTATCCTTTGAGCAGTTTTTCCCAGAGTTTCAAAGCAAAGTGTAAAGAAGATTGAAAACTCTCTGAAATCAAACTAATGGCATATTTCTCATCCACACCCCTATCCTAGACATAATGTTCTCTGAAAGGAGTCCTATGGATTTTCATGGAATTGGCTTTCCAGGAATCATGCAGCTTTATTTTAATTTTAGTGCAGAATTTAGTTTCATGCAGAATTTACAGTTTTATATTATGACAATTATATCCCACCTTTTCCTCTTGCAAGAAGACGTATGCAGTCCTTCTCTTACCCTCACTATAACCCTGTGAGGTAGGTCAGGCTGAGGGTCAGCTTCATGGTGACTAGGCCTGGCTCCCTCTAACTCAGGGCCCCCCTTGGGACCTGAGAGGACCCCCTATACGCTGAAACAACAATGAGAGAAAGTGGAAAAAAAAGTACATCATTTGTGCAAGAAGAACAAAGAGTCCTGGATCTGATTAGATTCTAGAACTATCACATAGGTTTACTTGTTTAACTTATTGTAGTTTCAATAATGGTTTGTTAATACTACTTCTGTATCACTTAATATAATTACATACAAAATCTCACTTTATGTCCTGTTTTTAAATTGAAGACTGCTTTGACCCAACTGGTTTTAAAATCAATGAGTAAATAGATCACTGACCTCAGCCTTTAGCACTGCTATATCTAGGTATCCTCTAACTAGTTCAGTTGTTTACTTACATGCAAGCCAGGGGAAGTGGGTGATTCCCTTGTCCATGGAGTGCCTTAGCCAGTACAGTGTTCTTTCTGAATTTTATAAGAACTATACATAGAGCTGAACCCCATCTTCAAGATAGTTTCATCACTATGCAACACCATGATAGCTCCATTAAGGCTTAAAAGCAAATCTGCAATAGATGAGGAGCCCACTGATATGCAAGGGTTTGGAACAAGCAAAATCAAGTCTGAATTGGTTCCTAACTGTGGGAATTCACTGTCTATCTTTTTGTAAATGAATATGCAAGTTGGCATGGCCACTCTCTGGTGTTATTCTCAGTCTGCACATCTTCAAACAGTGAAACTCTCCAACTTTTCTAAGCACTCCCTTCCCAAATTCACAATACAACATAGCCACTTAAACAGCATAACAAATACCAATGTAAGAAAAGCCCATGTATTCTGACTTAGATTTCATACTTAGAACTACTAGGAACATTAGATTTAATAAATAAATAAATATTTGTTAAAGAAATGGAATATCGGGTACAGAATTTTGCAAACTAAATAAAATAACTTAAATTCATGTAGACATCAAGAATGGTACACAGTGGAAAAGCTGGGAAGATACAGTTTCCTCAGGAACATAATATGGAAATGTTTCCAGTTGCTTGGTATGTCAAGAATGATTGTGTACGATCCTGTTCTTATAGAATCCTTGGGCATTGATTTCAGTGGAAGGGAAGGGCCATGTGTTTGTGTAATGATGGTGACAAAATTGGAAGAGCTTCTGAATCTGTGAATGAGCACTTGCACTTATGAATCAATCTTCTCTTCACATAAAAATAATCAATAGTCAATGATAATAAGAAATAGTTTGAAAGTTAAAAACTAATTAATGGGGCTTAATGTCTTTTTATTTGATGTATTAGTTCTGTGATTTTGTTATTGCTTATTGGTATGCTGTAAACCGTTCAGGGAGCCATCTAGGCTGATGGATGGTATACAAATGTTTAAATACATAGAAATAAATAATGTTGCTAAGAAGAATTGATAGATGCATATTTTGTTGATTTTTTGTGAGGGGTATTATTTAGTTCTTTTAAAAAGTGTAGTTTCATGGATATACTTTGATTTATATACAAAATACTGCATAAGCATTGCTAGAAGATACTGAGCAATTCCAAATTCATAGGAATGTAATAACCACAGCATGGGTAGTTGTTATGAAGTGATCTTGACTTTGTTGCAAGGAGCTGGTTGCAGGGGTGATGTAGCTGGGCAGCTCCAGAGAGCCATGCGCCAGCAGGGGTCCCATAGCCCTTCTCCAGAACCCAAGCAGGGGGCAACTTACATAATTCTCCTCCTCCTCTCCATTTTAACAAGAACCCTGTGAGGAAGGTTGGGCTGAGAGTCTGTGATTGTCCCAAAGGCTCTCCTAAAAATGTCTTGTACATGCTGTGGATTCTCTGGTGGGCTACCTGCTCCACCACCCTGCTGCCCATGGGCACTTGCTAAAACAAAGGGGCCCTGTTGATCTTGTTGCAACCATTGCCATGGGATTCGTTGACTTTTTTTCAACTTCCTGCTGCTGGCAAGAATAGTTCTCCTTGCGGCTTTTTCCTGAAATCCAATACCCTCCTCTCTCCTGCCTGTACATCCTGTTTTACAAAACAAATAGGGGGTCCCCAGGAAGAGACTTCAGATCATATGTGCATTACCTGCATCCCTATATGTAAATTAGTATGTGCAAATTTGTCCTTTCTTGTGGTTTGGCCCGATGGGCTGAGCCCCAAGGCCTTTCCAGCACCTCCCATGGCCTTTACTTGCAAGCATGGAGAAGAACAGGAAGGAGCACCTTCCTCATCTTGCCCTCTATTTGAAGTCTTATTTAAATATTGAGGCCTATAAAAAGTGAGAGATTAAAGTATGAAGAATGTATCCAAAAAATAACCTTCCACTGCTAACCTTCCTTAGAATGTCAAGACATTTTATAGCAATAATGTTGCCTGGTAGAACTATTGAACTTACCATACCAAAGTTAACATGAGTGTAGCTATGTTCTTAAATTATGGTAGGGATGGACAAATAATTCATGTGACCAAGTTCAGGTAACACTGAAAAGTAGTGGAACATTGCTTTTGCAAATTGCAGCCTAATCCTAGTGGTTGTTGGGGGTTTTTGTATGCACTTAAAAGTAGATTGCCAACTCTGCCTCCATGTTATTAGTAAGGATATGGAGAACTCTAAATAAGATTCAAATGTGCTCAGATCATTAAAAATCCAACCTGCAGATTCGGTAGCAGACTGGCTTTTCTGGAGATGTGCATATTCTGTGGACTGATTTTGTTCTTCTCTGTGGAGGGGCAATCTGAAAAGATTTGCACTTGCCCTAATGCACATTATCTTGAACATGCACTTCCTTGCATTAGAGAAAGTGCACATTCATGGCAATGAGCATGAGCATTAATGTGTATTTGTGGAGTGGAATGAAATTTTTGAACATCCCTAAAAAAGATCTAATTCTGTCAATGAGCAGACAGCAGAATAAAAGATGCTTGACAACCCAGAAGACACTGACAGAACAGATTTAACAAAATCCATACTTCAGTAATTGTTGGATACAGCCATGAATTAAAACATTTCAGCAAGCTGACAATGGGCTTCGGTTCATTTATAAATCATTCCATCAGACTATCTGCCCACTAGAGGGCAGTGTAGTACTTAACACACTCTGTGCCATGGGGCTGTTTATTTTGCTCAACCCATTGAAAAATCCTATGGTAGAACAATCTAATAGATATGATTTTTGAGTACTAGTGAGAAACTCTAATTCATTGCCTGCTGAGGATCTGACTCCAAGCGCACAAAAGTTAAGAGCACAGCTATGCTTTTTCAGAGCACCTCTGCCTTAACTGTATTTCTCACAATGCCTCTAGATAGGCTTCTGCTGGGAACAAAAATATATGTGGTAGGCACTATTTGTGCTTCAAAAGAAAGCAGTGACAGTGGCCACAGCTGGTCACTTCAGTTTGGAAGCCCTCTTGGAAATACTGTCCATAATTGGCTTCCATTCAGGATGGGGACCTCATACCAGTTTCTCCATTAAAAGTTCCTTCACAACTGCTGTCTGTGGTAAACTACACCTCTAGGGAAAAACATCTCTCTGTGTGTGTGTTGTGGGGAGAGAGAGAACTGGTGTAAGGTAAAGCCAATAGAAACCATGTTTTGGATCAAGAGTATGAGGTTGCTTTTTCTTCAGAATGAAGTTGGCTAGTTGACAGCATTTTCTGTCATCCTAGCTTTGGAAATCTCATTCGGCCCTTGTGTTGTTATACACGTTGGTTCATTCATGAAATTTTAAGGGAGATCCAGATGTCATTGTCCTCCACACAGCTGTCCCAAATTTCCCCATCTTTTCTTCCATCTTTTTTCTCACAGCTGAAAATCTATGATGTGAGAAAACATGCTCTGGAAACACAGTACGTTCTGATTGTTAGCATTAGCACCGCTCCACCTGGAAGTAGTGCCAGATTTACATATGGGCTGAGTGGGTTGCAGTCCAGGGACTCATAATCTAGCAGGGCCTTGGCTTCCTGCCATTTTTTAACAATATTGCTATTAATTGATTTCATTCGCAATGATAAAAGTCAGTGGCTTACCTAGGTGAAAGATAATTTTCGAGACTAAAAAGGATACATAATTATCTACAGTCAACAATGTCCCAAGTTTGGTTGTCTGACCTAAGCATTCTCTGCTCAGAAAATGATCAACTGTGGCTTACTGATTTTAAAGATATAATTGATAAGTTTTCCTCCAAAAAAGTGTGAAAGAAACGGTTCTGACTCTGTATATAGTGCAATGTTATAACATAGCCATGTTACCCCTATGAACATTCTGTGTGAACATTTTGATTTCATACTTTTGTAAACTTATTAACGGTTATAAATTTATAAACAATCTTTTTATCAGTGTTAACATTTCAGCAATGTTCTGTGTTCATTGAACAGATAAAGAAGAGAATGAGGTTTCGTTTCTCATGATAAGATGCTTATAAGTTTGGGCCTCGCTAGGTCTCCTAGCCCAGGGCCTCCGGTTGCTTTTCTCAGGGACTCCCTGGAAGCACCTGTGGAATTAGTTTACACACACACACACACACACACACACACACACACACTATGGTAGTTGAGAAATCATGCATATTTAGTTATTTTCCTTGGGCTTTCAATTTATTTAAACCGGAAATCTGTGAGCTAGTAAGGACCACCTTTCTGGCCACACAGAATTTGCAAGTTGTGTCAAGATTTAGCTCGCAAAAATCACTGGGAATAAAAACCAAACTCTTATGCTGCTATGTATTTTTAACCTTATGAAAGTTTCAGTGACTCAAATGCTTGCTGATCTTTCAAGGACTGGCTGATCCAATAAAAAGATTCGAAGGCAACAACTTCCACTTCCAAAAGAGATTGGATTTAGGGCAGTCACGAGAAATTTCATCCTAATATATTTTTTCCCCAAGAAAATTGTCAGCCAGTCAAAACTAAGGCAGAGAACAAAAGTGCCTGCTGCCCCTGACTGCCAGCAGACTTCTGCAGGTCTGTTTTTATGATAATACAAAAGGAAGAGAGCAAATAGATGATACAGAGACATTATGGCAAAGCTTGTCCCGAGGAGTCCTGACCATTCTTTGGAGACTTGATGAGAAAGAGCCTGACATTCAGATACTCCATTGGGTGATAGGGATGGATAGGAATTTCAGCTGGAACTGAAACGCATTCTGCTGAATAGTGCAAGACTCAATGGCAGTGAAGTGTATCACAGCTCATATTGTTCTTTTGACCTCAGGAGCACACCAGCTTAACATTATCCAATTCTGAGTACAAAACAGAGAGCATGCAGCTGAATTTCAAACTCCTTTCTTCAGCAAAATTAAAGGCAAGGGAGAAGACAATGTGTTATTCTCTAAATAGCTTTTAATGCTGCTTCCATGTAAGCCCCATCTCAGCTTTAAGAAACAATGTCCACAGTCCTCATAGACCCTCCAGCACAAAATCACACCTTCTAGTAGGAAACACAAATGGTGAGTCCAACAGGATTGGAGATAAAATGGGGCTGCTGAGAAGCATGTTGCTTAGGAGGAAGACCGAAGTTTGCAGAAACACACACAAACCTAAGTGAGGCAAGCAAAAGAAGTAAAAGCAGCAGCTCAGTTCTGATTGAATAGCTCAGTCGCTGAAGAATGTTTGAGTGTTGGTTGGAAAAGCAATATGGGGAACCAGTAGGGAAGGAAAAGTGGAATGCCCTGCTTGGAGGAAAGGGCTGCCTATAATCCCAAACAGGAGCACTGCTGTAAGGAGGGACAATACAGTACACCTTTTGCTGGAGGTTCTCCTTGTCCCATCCTTGTCTCATATCCTTACAATGACTGACTCATATGCCCCAGAAGCTGTCGATATGGCAAACTAATATGAAGAGAGATACCACAGCTTAGTAGCAGATCGTGCTCTTTACATGCAGCACATCCTGGATTCAGCATATAATTTTTCATGCAATTAGAAAGTAGTAATAGGAAAGGCCTCTGCCTGGGACCGCAAAGATGATGGAGGCTGGTGGCTCCAAGGTCAGTGCGACAGTGCATGAACTCCAGGCTGTACTCAGGGCTTTTGAGGAGCTGTCCATGGTGCTGAACACCCTGGGGAATGGGTGGGTTTCAGCACCATGGACAGTTTCCTTAAAATTCAAATTAATGCTTAGCATTGATAAGCTATCCTGTTGATCTTGGTCCAACCAGCCTCTCCTATCCAGAGCACTTCTGCTCTCGGAATAGACAATGCTGAGCTACGTGGGCAAAGACTGACCCAGGACAAGGCAGTTTCCTGTTCTGCAAATGCAGATGCACTGATTTTTATTTTGCTCCTGCAAATCTTTGTTTCCCTGCTGTGCCATGACGTTTGGAAGCTGTGAAGTGTAGATATAGGCAGATATGTCAGCTTCACTTTTGCTCACATCAGCCTTTTAAAATCTCAAGGTCTTCCTTGTCTAAAGAAGAAGAGCTCCACAAAATTTGTTAAATTGTTATAAAAACAAAGTCATAGAATCATACAGTTGGAAGAGGCCTAGAAGACCATCGTGTCCAATCCCTGCTCAATGCTTAATGCTTGAGAGTAGAGCCAAATAAATGGGTTCCCGTCTACCAGTCCTATCACCAGCCATGGGGCTTCAATTTGGTACCCTCAGATACCGCTATACTTGTAGACATGTGTCTCGGGGCTCATCAGGCTCCTGGTGCCTCCTGGTGTCTATTATATTCTTTATTTCTTGTTGCTTAACTCAGAAGCTGAAATACTTCAAAGTGATTCACTGCCCTCCAACACCCTCATTATCTACATTTGAAAGTGTTTGGGTTCTCTGGTTTGGAGCCTGGAGCCTTCCTTGTACTGGAATTCTGGGACAAGCTACTTTTCTTTTAGCCTTACTATTCTGGGAAATGAACTTTTTGTGACCAGATATTTGTACTACAGTAGCTATTACACGAATGGCTGAACATGGCAACCATATTGTGAGAGCACTCATGGCACTCCCTCCCTGTGGGCCTGCCCATCCAAAGAGGTTGATGCAAAGTGAAGCAGCTGCCTCAGGCAGTGGACACAAGGAGAGGGGAAAGGAGGGGAGGAAGTAGCATAGGGTTATTGGAGGACAATATGCCTGCTGTCTGCAGATGCAGTGGAAGACAATGAGCCATGCCCCGTGTTGAAAGAAGATTTGGGTGCCAGTCCATTCAGAAGGCAAACATGACATGAGAGGTGACTGCCATCTTGTGCATCACCTCAGTAGCAAAACAGGGTGGGTCAAGTGTCCTGACATCATGGGCTTGGCAAGTGCTCCATGATACCAACCCCCAGACCGAATGGTCTGTGTCCATGCAGAAGATATCACCATCCTTATCCTAGAAAATCAAAGTCTAGGTTTTGTTCATAGCAGCCTTGGTCCAAAACTGGAACTCTACAATATGATTTTTGGGAAGGCAACATAATTATTCTTTTCATCCAAGATATGATGAAAGCATTTTAATGTCCCAAGTTTATAGTTTGGGTAACTTTTCCCCCAACACACACACACTGCCAATGTCATATTTCTTCATGTGATGTTATTCAAAAGTAAATGGTGGTTGTAAAATATTATATGGTCTTCCTTGGAGATTTAGAAAAAAATAAACATAGCATAGAGCAAAGGCATCTAAATTATGGGCAAAGTACTCTGTCAACTTCCGACTTTATGTCAGTTAAATAGAGCTTTGTGTGCCTGTTTTACCCTATAAACCAAGGAAGGATAAAGGATAATAATTTATTGTTGCCAATAAACAAAAGAGCCAGGGGGTCGTGTTGAAAGTAGTTGAAATAATTCAACAACTTTCTACAATTCAACAGATAGCAAAAATATGGAACACCCAAAGCTATGCAGAAGACATTTTAATTCTCAGTTAATCTCTCTTTCCTCCATATAAAACAAAACAATGCCATGACTTATGTAGTAATTTAGAGGATCTGCATCAAATGCAAATCTTTTATTTGCTAGAATTGATTCTGTTTATGCAACGTATAAAGCATAGCTTGTTTGTATTTTTTAAATTCCTAAACTTTGCGTTCTTTTTGAAGCACAGAGTGTGTTCCTCAAACTAAATCAAATCTGAAACTGCTATATTTCTTTGTTCTCCAAATCCTTGATTACTAAGCTGGTTTGCACATTTTGTTGAGCTAGGAACAGGTTGGTGGCTCAGAATTGTGTGAGTGCATGTGCTGCTCTCTCTCACCACTTCCACTTTCAACCTGGAAAGTTTGTTTAACTCTGGGTTGTTTAAAAGGTCTCCTCCTCCTCTTCTTCCTAATTTCTATACCATCAAATACCCAAAGATCTCTGAGCAGTTTTCATAAAGACAGTACAAGAAAATAAAAGAAAAATTCTGTATAATCTTATCAAAAGAAAAATCAAAAAATTAAAAACAGCTGGAAATATACCATGCAAAAGAAGGATTACCTAGGGATGGGTAATCTTCCGAAGCCCCTGGATGACCAAATGCATATTTAAAATCCATGGCATAAAGGGGCACCTTAACCTGGCACCAAATAAATGAAAACGCAGACATAACCTAACCGCAAACGACAGAAAGTGGAAGCTGGCAAGAACCAACATGCAGGCTTGTTCCATACACTCATGAACAACCCATGCTAACAAATTCATATTTTGTTTCACTCTGTGATGCAGGTCACTGTGTACAACAATAGCACAATTTATACAAGTTATAACTCCCTCAAGAACAACAAAACAGCAACCCAACAGCAAGCTACCACTGGCATCTACTGTAGACCAGATTACTAGTTCAAGCAGACCAGATTACTGTCCTGCACTCTGCATCGGTTGCCTTTCGGGGTGGTTTGGAAACTTCACTTGAAAGAGTATGTAGCAGCTAGAAGGCTTGTAGTGCTGTACCAGTTACATTCACTGCATATTCATACTCTACTTTTAACTTGGTCTTAATACAGTTTACAGCTTTAAACACTGTCTGAAAGAGCATCTGCATCTCTATGAGCATCCTTGTTTTTAAAAATTGGTCCCAGAAGCCCTAATCTTTGGCCTGCTTTTTGTGCCATCAGCTTGGTGGGTATCTGAAACAAAGCCTCTTCAGTGGAGGTCTTACACATTTGGAATTCCTTCCTACAGAGATCAGTTCAGCATTTTCACCACTTTTATGAGGACATTTGAATATTTTGTGGAATTTGTGCTTGCTTGATGTGTTGATTTTGGTTGCTGCTCATTTAACAGCAGGGAGTTGCTGTATAAATCTTTTGTGTGATTTTGTGAAGGCTTTTTGGGAACTTCCTTGAAAGGACTGTGCTCTGAAAGGCAGGTTAGAAAATTAGTAAATAAATAGTCTGCTGAGGTGTTGTTGTAACATTGGGAAGGGCCAGTAGCACTACATATTTTGTTCACTAGAATGTGGCATTGTTGCCAAGCAGAGCCAGGATCAAGGGTGGGCATGGCCAGAAAACTGCTGAGGATCCGTATTCCAGGAGGAGTCAATGACAAGAGCCCTCTAGACTTGCTGCTTACCGTGGTTACCGCCTGCATGTTCAACTGCTTTTAGCGGTAGAGGGAAGGAGCAGGAGATGCCACTTCTTGCTTGGTCAGGGGCTCTCTGCCCACTGAATAAGCAAGTGGCACTCATGATGGGAAAGAGAACAGGGAGCAAGAAAAGCCATTGACAATGGGAATGAGAAGGGAGGCTCAGTGAAGGAGGAAGTTCATTGCTGCCAAACAATGAACTGCAGCTTTCGAGTGGAATGAAGGCAGAGGAAGAGGATACAAGAGCAGCAAAGAGCTGGGTTTGTGCTCTGTCAGCTGGCAGCATATTGGACTGTTGATTTCCTCTCCTTAAATATCTTCTTGAGAAATGTGTTAGAGTGTTTAAACGAGAGTGGACAGAAAGTCGATTGGGATTTACCAATAGATCTTGAGTGCTTTGTAGCAGATTGGCAAAGATTCCTGACTCCTGAGCATTTAATAATAGCAACAGCAAAATGAACCCCTTGCCCCTGGAGCTGCCACCCAAGTCAGCCTGCTGAGATGAAAAACTTGGGTGGCCAGTTACAGGGTTTTGTTGGGAGTTTTGTTCAGTACTCTAAATGAATTCCTGGGTATGGATTTCTTTAATGCTAAGAAGAACAGTTTTTGCACCAGTACCTAGCTGATGGATCTCAGAATTGAAGTAGGAAGTATTGCCTGATTCAGGCTTGACTGCCCCAGTTTGAGTGGTGCCTGAAGCACATCTGCAAGCTGAGGATAGAGCACCACCTTCATCCATGCCTAGAGGTCTACTCTGCTGTGGTCACATGCCTCAGTTACATCCCACTGCAATGACTGGTCTGCTCTCTATGTGGGGCTGCTTCTGAGAGAACACCTTGAGTTCTGATTGCTGGGAATAGGCAGGATACAAGTAAATATAATAAAAGAAATAAAATGTTCAGAAAATTCAGCTGGTCCAGGATCACTGTGGCCAGACTGTTGACTGAGCCAATGACTCTCTCATTGTCATGACTTCCCTGGGTTTTTTGGGTTCACTTCAGCATTTTAGGTATAACCAATACAGCCTTATATGGCTTGTGACCAGGCTAGCCCATGAGGCCTGTGGTTGTTGTTACCTTCTGTTTGCCTTCAATCAAAAGAGTGTGCAGAACAATGAAGTTGGATGGATATTGTAGGATCTCTAATCCACCCCCCCCCCTTTTTGAATTATTTGGATCAGGTATTTGTGGGCACATCTGGGAATCACAGAAACTCCTATGGGTACCACAGAAAATGGCAGCCATTATGTATCTAGTCAAATAATGAGTATGGTGTGGTTCTGGCTAGTCAGGAGGTGGTGGGCATGGAGAGAGTGAAAGAGCAGAACTGGAGCCTGGGAGGAAGGAGGAAATGGGACGGGTTGCTTCCTGACCATCCCATTTTCGTCTGACCACACAGATCTTTTCCCTTTCCTTTTTCTTGTCTCCTGTAGCCCCACTCCTGAATCCTTTCCCTCACCATTTCTCTCCCTTCTCCATTCCTTGTCTTCTTGCTTCTCTCCAGTCCTAGCCTCTAGTCTCACTGTTTCTCTCCTACTCACCCCTTTGTCTTGCAGGTTCTCTGTACCCCCAGCCTCTGGCCTTGTTTTTTTAATTCCTTCTCTTTACTTAGTTGTTCCTGTTCTGCTTTTGTTATTTCTCTTCTCCTTAGCTTTGCTTTCACTCCCCCTACCTTTTAATCTGGCTTTCTCTTCCAGTTCACAGAACAGCTGATCAGTGGCAGGTACAAGAACAGGAAGGTCAATGTGGTGCCTGTCATGCCGTACCTGGAGGGGGAACCATCAGAGGAAAAAGGAGAGGGGAGAGAGCCAGCACAGTGGACCCTAGCCAGAGCCAACTGAAGCTGATGCTGCAGTTGACAACCTTTCATTGCAAGAACAGCCTGGGCCCTCCTGGACCAGTCTTGAACTTCCCCAGGGGCAGGAGGCAGAGCCAGAGCAAATTCACCCCTTGGAATGGAGGAGGATCAAGCACAAGCACCAGAAGTCCAGACAGAAGGCACAGCAGGCAGCCTCCTGTAAAAACAGTACCCTGACCTAATTAGCCAGCTGTGCAGAGTTACAGACAGCTTTAAATTAGCCAAGCCATAGCTTGCTCTCTGTTGCAGACAATGACATTTCAACCCACTGTTTGCCTTGATCTTCTGGACGGAACAGGCTTTCTGACCTTAGATTATCCCTCTGGATGACTCTCTTGCCTGCCTGACCTGGATGCTTGGCACAATGAATTCTACAGCCTGACCTCTGAACTGGACTGGTTTCCCCATTTGAAGATACTGTAGCCTGGACTTGGCCTTTTGTTGACACAGAAGCAGCAAAATGCCCTCACATTTTTCATTTTTCTTTTGAAGTTTTTCATTTTCAAGGGGGGTTGGTATGAAGAGCTTTGCAGATGCTGATCCCTATGCCCATGGGCATGCATGTTGGGGGTCCTGATCTAGTCTACCCCCATCCCCAACAATGTAGGAAAACCAGAGCTAGAAATGGTGTTCTATGTCTAACCTGCAAGATGGAGCCCTCTCTTGGGAATATGATCCATTATTGAACTGTTCTTAGCATCAAGATGTTTCTCTTGAATTCATCCAAAATCAGCCCTCCTGCTTGTTGGATCCAGTCTTTGCCCTTTTCTATGGGATGATCTTTTGGGCATATGAAGAATGCTTTCATGTTCTCCCCTCAGTCTTCAATTCCCTAGTCTTGAACATGGAAGATAACCAAACTTGCAAAAGGAGACATGTAAATGCCTAGCTTACATCATCTCTTTTCTCCCAGGAAAACCGACCCAGAAGACGAGTCTCCTGCTGCTTGGCAAGAGGGCAACAAAACAATACGTGGCCAGTTTCTGGTTTAGTTCCATTCTGATGAAACCTGTCATTGATAAAAGAGAGTTCAAGCTTCACTAAACCAATTAAAATGTTTTTGCCTCAGGAGATAAATAAAAACACATGATAGAACTAAAGCAGACTGGAGAGTGGTAATCAGTACAGTAGTTCAGTATTGAACAATATTGAACACTGTAACAATAACACATAATAAATCATTTTGAAAGGCGCATTCAATATATTTTTCCAAGGACGAAGAAAGTATACTCATGAGGATTGCAAGGAGGCCCTCTGTTGGTCTTATAATTCATTTTCGGAAGAAATGGCAATTTCTTCTTAAAGGAAGACTCTCCCCTATTGTACTCTATAACATTCCCGAAAATGGTGTTGAATGTGGCTCTACTGGGGGAAAGGCATGAATGTAGCTAAAATCTTGTGGTATGGATATTTTTGACCCAATTCACACACTACACATTTCAGGAGAACACCTAAAATGTGACAGTGCTAAATGTGAATTTGCAGACATACAAGAGAGTGACCTCATTGCTGTGATCATGCCACCGTTTAAGAAGCTAAATTATGCAGGACCCTTCTGCCCATCTTTATTACTTTTTTTACCTGAGCCAGGATTAAATGACAGAGTCTCTTATTATTATGTTTCCTATTTCCTACAAACCAGGAGAAGATGATGACCAACTTCCAAACAAGTCAGGATCACCATCAGCTTCAGGCCAGAGCTTGATTTCAAGCAGATATTCACAGTGTTCTACTTTGGAAGAAACAGGAAACTATGGTCAGTTAGAGGCATCCTGGTTTCTTATTCATATATCTGCTTATCAAACTGAGCCATGCTTATCCAAATGCAGAGACAAGTGCATTTAGGGAATGCCATGAAGGGATAGTGATTGGCTGAATCTTTCTGTTGACTGCACACTTAGAGCCTTATGCAGAATGCATTTACCGCTGTTGGAGTGCATGCCAATGTATCCTGTGCAGTTTCTCCTGTGTTGCAAATGTGAGTTTGTGCAGGAATGGGAAAGGCGATGTCTGTAGGGAAATTGAGCTTTGTTTGTTTGTTTGTTTGTTTGCTGTTGGGGCTTTGCTTGCATGTTTGTTCCTCCAAAAAACTTTGCAAGATTTGCTGGTGCCAAGGAGCAGAGATTGGTTTAACAAAAGGGGGAAAGCAGTTAACAGTTCCTTTGGCTCTCTCACAAAATGGAGGAGAAAATTGTGTGGGGAGAGGAGAAGAGAGAGAAGTCAGGCTGTGGTGTGGCTTGCTGCTGTTCTTCCATGTACCATGGCTGAAGCCAGCAGAGCCAGAACCTACATGCTCTTCCACCCAAAAGCACGTGCGAAAAACAAGTGCAGCCCCTTTCCCATGCAGACTTTACCAGGAGTAAGGACTACTGAAGGCAAAATGGCTTATTCCTGAGTAGGCTCCCTTGAAGAGAATGTGCTTTACTTCTGCATAGAAATTTATAACTGGATATTTTTATCTAGTTCTTCAAGGCAAGAGGACAAAGGAGCCATTTGAAAAGAGATACGAAACTGTACTTTTTCAAAGGATAGGGCAAAGGAAGGGGGAAACAGAATTCCAATGATTTTCCAGTTCACTGGAATGTCAGAGAGAAAGAGGGAGGCCATGAGGCAAGAGAAACAGCAAGGGAGACAGGGAAGCCACTGAAGGTGGAACAGGCACTTCCCCATCTAACAGTTGCTGAGGCTCCCCTTGATGAACTTAGCCAGGAGCAGCTTGTGTCAAGGATAGGCATGGTCAGGCATCTGCTGAGAGCCAATGGGAACCACCCACAAGAGCTGCTCTGCCCCTTTGCGATATGCATGTTCACCAGCATCTCACTCTGGTGCAGAGAACAGCGGTGATGCAAAGGACAAGAAGTAGATGCCATGGACTGGTTGCTCACTGTCTCTCTGCCTGTCGAGCAAGCAAGTGGTGGCAAAGATGAGAAAAAGGAGCACAGGCAGCTGTGACAATCCTGCTGTGAAGCAGGGGAAGGGGGGCACTGAGGGTATCTGGCCCAAGGGTCTTCGAAAACCTGCAATCTAGTACTTAAAGTAAGTCCCCGGCAGTAAAAGAGGATCTCTCTGCTGCCTCTCTGCACCTCCCCTTCTTTCAGAGCAAAGGTTTCTTACTGGTTTCTTCCCTTGGGGATGAAAGAGAAGGTGTGGAGAGGAAGCAGAGAGCACTTACAGGGCCTTCGGGTGCTTCAATCAGTCCTTCAAAGAAGCCCAAGTGAGCAGGTGATTTGCCCATCCCTAAGTAGAACATTCCTGATTGTGAGTACTGATAATACAGACTTGGCAAGTTGCAGTTAACCTTTATTTCCAAAACTGAAAACGTTTTATGTGTTTCCTATGAGGTTTTTCTTTAAGACACATCAAACAAGAGGAACAATGGACAAATGTATTTAGAAACATTTTCAATGTCTCTTGTTTGACTTGATTTCTTTTTATGTCATGTTTGAACCAGGGTTTAGTTTTATTTTGAATTATATTATTGTCAGCCACCCTGAGAACAATTTTTGCTAGAAAGGTGGGATATGAATTTAATAAATAAACATTTTCTATGTAATGTGAAGGTCTGATATACCAAAATACTTCTTGGAGGGTTTTATGACAGTAGAATAAAAATATAAAAGACAAAACAAGAAACACTTTAAAAGTTTATAGTAACAACTATAAACAATTAGAAGAAATTACTTCAGAATGCCTAATCCCACACTCTTAGCTATGAAATACTCATCACTGGGGGCCAGCACATGAAAAACCATGGGGAAATTACAGAAAAAATGTAACAGGAGAGCAAATCCTTGTAGAAAAATATGTCAAGCTCTTTATAGTAAAATTTGATTAGGTTACTCTAGCAGAGACTTGGGAGAACTCTGATCAGTGAAACCATTATATAGTTTACTTGTGAGCTGGGCTTTTCCACACAATCCCAAATCCTATGGGAAATATCCTTGATTTAGTTTTAAGGCCCAGAGGGCCACAGACTTCATCACAAGGCAACCTGCATGCTCCAAAGATTAGCCTTTGCTGCTCAGTGCTAAGCCAAAACACAACATTTTCTGTCCTTCCTGGAGGACTATCAGAGGTCAATGCAGACAGCCCCATCTGGCAAAGCCTTGAATAAAGATAGAGATTTTCTCCACCCAACCTTTTTTTTTTTTTTTTAAGTATTCATTTATTTATCCATTTATTTATTTACTTAAAGCTTTTCTATACTGTCCTCTTACCAAGAATCTCAGGACAGTCTAAGTAGCAGGTCCTGTTTCTGCTTTGCCAAGCCTGTAACTCCATCACATATAAATATTTACACTGATGCTCAGGGGAAATGTTATCTATCTGTCTATCACATGAAAATGACCCAGTATGTAATTGATGCTGGCTGCTGCTGTGAAAAGGTTTATTTTTATTTTTTGCTCCAGAGTAAAACAAAAACTAATTGCTCCTATTATAAAATGAATAAGTATTGGTCAGCTGCACAAGAAAGTTCTAAGTGAGTAGACTTGCAAACTCCCTGCATAGGAGTATCAGCAGTTTGTGCTGGGGGGGGGGGGGGAGGATGCATCAACAGCCTCTGTCAATCAAATTTGTGTAGATATGCAAATGGGGCTTGCCCCTTACCAGGGATTTCTAGAAATTGGTGATGGTGGCAATGAAAGGGACTTCCATACAATTGGGCCACATCATGTGATATTTGTTGGCAGTGAGGCATTGGGAATAATGCAGTATTCTTTGATTGCTAAGCTGGACTGTTGTCATCAGGTGTGATTGAGGATGCTTTTCCATCACCAATACTGAGGAAAGATTTCATTACCTGTCCAATCATCAGCATTATGCAGAATGGAGGGATGCCATTATGTCTTGGCCTGGCCTTGGATTGCAGGAGAATGGAGGAGCTGAGTAGGATTCTCTAACAGAGAAGTGTCAAGACCTTACCAGAGTACAATTCCCAGAATTCCTAGGGAAATGCCATGCCAGGTAAAATAATATAGGACCCAATCAATATCAGTTGTAGCCTATATAGAGCTCGAGCATGTGCATGCATGTTTGACGGAAGATGCTACTTACACTTACACTGCTCCTTCTCAGCAGCAAGTCCTGTTGGATCTCAGTGGAATATTCTCCTAGATAGGGCATAGATAGGGCTGAATTGTATGGGATCCACTGCTCTCTGTGGCCAGTGCTTCAGTGCTTGTGGACATTCAGGAGGTCACTGCCTTTCTGTATAAGCAACAAGACCAGATGTCCATTAGGGACACTCATACAGAGCTTTTCCTTGGTTCTGGGCAGGAATAATTATTCTTGGATAATAATTCAAAACCTGGAATAATTATCATCAGTTCTAATTAGCTCCCTTTTCTGTCTAGTGTTTATTAAATTGAAATAAAAGGTTAGTTAAATAACAGGTTAACTAAGACCCTCGTGCTCTTACCATTTCCCTTCAAGTGAGGGTGATGCCTTGTGGAATCCCTTCCCTAGAGAGGCTTACCTGGTGCCAATTTTTTGGTGCCAGGTAAAAACATTCTTATTCTTTAGTTTTTTAAATAATTTGTTTATAATTTACAGTGGCACTGCTTTTTATGTTGTTTTATTGCAATTTGAAATGTGTGTGGATATAATTGGCTGTATGTTATGGTTTTATTGTGCTGTATTTTATGTTTTAATTACAGTTGACCACCCAGAGAGATTAGGCCAGCAGGAAAATATAATAAATAAATAAATACAAAAAGATTAATGGGCCCTTCCTTGCTTTATGTTTTTTTAAGATGCAAATATATTATAATAAACTGAACACATTTTTTTAAAAGTCAGGTAGTTAACACACCCTGCCTTTCTAGTAGCTTAGCCAGGATGAGATGCTACATCAGCATCTGCTTAGAGCAGACATGTCTATACCCATCATGAAGCATCAATCTGATCGTTTCTCCTTCCTGCTTGTCTATAGCGGCTCTCCAAGTCTGAATTTACCAAAACATATGCCTCCATTTTCCTCGAAAGAGTAATGCTTGGGTAGCTGGTAGGGTGACGAGATGGGTAGAACAGGGAATTTTAGCAGGTGCAGCTTGGCTAGGTAGGGCTTGAACAGTTTCCAGAGTCCTGTCCACTTTTTCATCTGGCTGTCAAGCACTGTGCCCTAGTTCACTGAGGCTTGCTGGGAAAACGTAGCATTATCAAAGCAGGAAGGCAGAAAAAGTAGGACCTTGGATAGCTCCAAGTGGGACCTGCCAGCTGGCTCTTTCCTTCCCTACTGGTAAAATAGGAAGACACAAGCTCTTCAGCAGCTCAAGCCAATTGAAGCCTAATGTAGGCTAACAAGATGTGTACTGTAGTATGTTCCATCTCTCTGATGAAGCTCACTGGATTATTAAGCCCCTTCGCTTGATTTTGTAGTGTTTGGGAAGCTAGGGAAATGAAGACTCTGCCAGGGAAGAAGTGTGGCACAACTGTTACTTATGGTTGGGATCTCCTTGAAGCAGGCCCTGCCTGTCCTGTCCCCAACAGGGCATGCACCTTCTCCTCAACAGAAGATTGAGCTACACACTGGAAGGGCTCAGGGCTGAAGGTCATAACATGCTGGCTTTGCATACCATTAGCCATACGGAGCACTTCTTGGTGGAAAGGTGTGCTACTAATAAACAGAAATAAGAAAGCCATTCCTCTACACAGATTCTTCTCATGCTCTGTGGTTGTGATATGTCAGGTATGAAGGAGACCTGTGTAGGTTTGTATCCTAATCTTCTGAAGGCTGAAGAAATAAAAAAGGACTGGAAAGAAGGCAACTTCCTCCATATCAGTGTTTGGCAACTTATTTTATTTTATTTTTGGATAATGGCAAAAGTGGGCGCCTGAGGTCAGACTGTTCATCCTTATGTCTTAAACTGGAGACATCTAAACTGTGCTAAAGTATAACTTTTCAAAAACATCGGACAGGCTGCACAAGCATGAAATGCTGAAGTGCCCACTCAAGGATAAATATGGTCTTTGTAAAACATTTCAATAGCGGCTGCACAGGACAGAAACATAAAATGTCACAATACTTTATATCATTGTTGTATACATTACGAGAGTGGCTGAGCAATTCAACTTTACTATTCCCAGTTAATTGTGTGTGTGTGTGTGTGCGTGTGTGTGCGCGTGCGTAGAAATACCACTTCCATTAGGAGAAAAGCAAAAGGTAGCCTAGCTCTAATGATAATAAATTGCAGCATCCTTAACAGAAATGGCACAGTACTTTAAATTGCTTTTTGCCTTGCAGTATGAGAGAGACTGAATGTAATTTCCTTCCCCCACGCACACACGCAAGCATACACATACCCTTTTTTTGTTTTGTTTTGCATGATGTCATTATATCTAGCTCATACAATGTCAGGATAATCATAATGATATTCTAATATTAATGCAAAGAGAGAAAAAAAAAGTAGACATATACGTTTGATGAATAATGGCCCCATGTTTTTGGATCTCCTTGCCAAGTCATATTAAAATGACAAATAATTGCAATTGCTTTGTAGAGGAATGGAACAGGCTCTGTAGTCAAAAAGCGCATTAGGGACCAGGGGTGTCCATTTGTTATCCTTTGTCAGGAGAACATGGTCGTTAATGAAAGGGAATGAAGGGACACTGATTGAGGACAGTGACACTAAGCTTCTTTCTCAGCAAGAGCCCTGACATGGGTATTAAGAAGCAGACTGAAAGGTTAAGACACAACTTTGAAACTCAAGAATCTGAAATAATACATTACTTGTCATTTGCCAAAACCACCATTTAAAAATGCCTCGTTTGGATGCTCCAGTTGGTCATCCAGGTTACAATGGATGGAAAACAGACTGCAGAAGCTACAAAGACTATCCTCTGAAAAACAGGCATTATTATTTTATCGGTGAAGGGGAAACTGTGCATTCATTTCCTTTGCATGTCTTGCTAAGTGCTTTTCTTCCTTTCCTTTCCTCTTCTCTCCCTAGCCACCATTCCTGTAGCTAACAGCCTCAGCCAGAGCATTTTTCTGAGTATTAATGAGGATATTTGAGAGAGTTGACGGTCTGCAGTACAGTCCAGCCATATGGAACATCCATAAGTCATTTGGGGACGAGACCTTCAGCTTGTGCTGATTGGGACTAGTGCACTGTAGTCAACAGACATGCCAATTTAAGATTACAGTTCCCAGGTACACGCTGTTCTGCAAAATCACTGAGTTCTTGTTTGCACTTATCTTGTTATGAGCATTCTGAACCCGGTCTGACATTATGTGCTCTCATTAGGTCCATATATGAACTCACACATGTTCCAATGGAACCAAGACATGTACTTAGAAGGAATCTTTAGACAATGACAAATAGCATGTCTATTGCTAAGAAGGAGATTCCCATTCAGAGAGATAAACACAGCAACACTGTTCAAGAGGATAACATCAGAGGTTACAGAGATTCAAAAGCACAAGCCAGTATGTAAGGAATCAGCTGAGCAAATGGGTTAGTTAGTACTTACCAATTTGGGATGCTACAGCCTTCACCAAGTTCTGCCTAAATGGAGAAAGTAACAGCATCCTTGGCAAAGCTGGTCTCCAGACCTAAAGTCATTTTCAAGACTGTGGAAAGGAGTTTTCCCAAAGTTTGAAATGTACATACATCTACACAAAGAGGAGAAATAAGCGGTGGAGGCTGCACTTCCTGCTAAGAACCTCAATGTACTTTTCCCTGAGCTGAAGCCCATTCTTGAAGACCACAGCTAGTAAGTGTAACTGCTGGCCTTAGGTGAGAAGGAAGGAAAAGAGGAAAGCTTTGGCTTTGAGAGGAAAAGCACCCAAGGATGGCACATTACTCTGGCAAGCAAGGAGCCTAGTGATTTCAATAGCCTTTCAGTGTTTCAGCATAGGGATTTCCTTTGGGAAGAGGGGGTGATTTTAGCATCATAGCCCCATGCCATTGTGAAGAGGAAGGGATGGACTTCTACTGTTCAAAGCATGGTTGTCACATCACAACCTTGATTAACACTCACAAGCATTGGAAATGGTGATATTTGCTAAGAGATAAAGACTGAGCTGTCCTTTCATCTTGCATAACACAAGAGAAACTTAGGGCTGATGGCTGCGTTGCAGAACCAAAAGTCTTGCTGGGTTCTCATTATCTCCATTCCATTAACAGGCTATGGACTGAAGGACATGTGCCCAGACTGGGTGCAACATGAGGACCACATTTCAGGTGTCGTACCAGGTATTACTCTTTGTATCAAATACATTCATATTTTTCTCAGTTTTTACCCCACTTTTGCCTTTGGAAATGCATTTGAGGAAGTCTGTAATAAACTGCAGTGTTTGATCTTGTCTTACCTGATCACTGTGAACTCCATTCCTGTGCCATTTGCTCACCTTTGCAGTAGCTGAGGATAAAAATGCCAGGCTTATTGGTTTTGCCTTAAAGTGGAGTCAGTACTGTTCTCTCAAAAGAGAGCCACTCTCCTTTTTGATGACAAGTCAATTTTACTGCTGCCATGATCATAATACTTAATCATAATAGGTTGGAAATAAACGACTTATTTTCTGGACTTCCAGTCATGGTAACTACAGTTTCTAATTAGACCTTATTTCCAATTGGCTCATCCCAATGAATAGCAACAAGGCTCCTCCCAAAGCAGCTTTGCCTTTTCCATCTAATGGAACCAGGCCAGCCCAAGAAATGTTGCTGCCTGAGGCAAAAGACTTGGACAACACCATATTGGATCACTTCTAACCAATCTCCATTATTCCATGCTTAATCAGGGTGCATGTGATAATGGATTATCTAGATCATTTTCTTTCTTTCCTTCATGAGCAATTAATAATTAGCTTATAATAATTAGCTTATAAACTACAATTCATGAGTGCCACAGGTATTCTTAAGGTTGCATTGTTCTAAGGTCTACTGGTGTTAAGCCAGAAGCCTTATGTCTGTTATAGACCCGAATAAATAAAATCCAGGTTTGTTGAAATGACTCCATTGAGTTATGGCTTACCTTCCACAACTGTTCATAAGCTGTGATTTTATTCAGTAATTTATATCCATTTTAATCTCATTTCAGTCCTAGGAGAGATAATGCTTTGGTCACCTTGGTGGACAACCCATGCTAGTAATTTGACAAGGAGTGTGTAGTCCCATTAGTTCTGCAGGACCTCTTAGTAGCAGTCACTAGCATCAACCATGGTATCCTTCTGAGATATGACTCTGGGATGGAACTTGGGGGCACTCCTTCTGGTCCTTCTTGGAGGGATAGTTTCAGAAGGTGGTGGTAGGAGTTTCCACCCTGGGCATTGGCCTATGGTATTCTTCAGGTTTCTGCCTTGTCACTCTGGTGTTTGACATTTACATGAACCTATTGAGTGTGATTGGGGGTATGGTACCATCAGTATTCTGATGACACCTGCTCTCTCTCTCTCCTTTCCATGGGGATCCAATGAGGCTATTCTAATTCTAAATCAGAACCTGCAGCTGGTAATGGACTGGAGAAATTGAAAGTTAATGCAAACAAGACAAAGCTGCTCCTGCTTGGTCAAAAGGCAGATCAGAGAATAGTACATGTTGTGCTGGATGGGCACAACTTACCTGGAAGACTTGAGCTTGCAGATAGAGAGTACTCCCAGATTTGGCCCTGAATCTGGAGACCAAAGTTTCATTCGTGACTAGGGATGCATTTATGCAGCTGAGGCTAGGGAACCATGTCAGTCTGGTCTTGGGGATGTCTGATCTGGTCACAGGGACACATGCAACTTGCTTGGACTGCTATAACAAGCTTGACATAGGATTGCCTTTGAAAAGTATTCAGCAACTGCAGCTGGTGCAGAATGCTGTGGCTGGACTGTTAAGTGGAGATCTGGCTATTGATTTGTTTCCAGACACAATTGAAAATGCTAGTTGTAACCTATAGATCCCTTATATCACTTGGAATGAGGCTATCTGAAACACTGCATCCTCTGACATGGTCCTGCCTGGGTTTTACACTTTCCAGGGAGGCATGTCTTTCAGTCTCAAAGCCATCAGAGGCATTTTTGGTGGAGAGTCACAAGAGGGCCCCTTTGCTGATTCCTCCTAGGGTGTGAAGGGATGCCAGGTTGGTTCCCTCTTTGTCCTTCTGCTAGCAGGTAAAGTCATTGTTTAAAGTCAAGTAGGCCTTTGGCATGTAAGTTGTTCTGTTGGTGAAGGGGGTTCTATTTAGTAGTTGATTTTATTTTATTATTGCATTTTGTACTTTTAATGGAATCATTTTCATGATTAACTTAATTATGTTTTTGCTTTAATCTTAATTTAGAAAATGTGAGCTCCATTTTTGGAAAAGTATAAAAGACAATCAAATAAATAGATAAATAAAGGCCAAGACTGTGCCACCTTTCTCATTCTCTGTACAGGAGCTAATCAACAGCTAAACCTTACTTCAACATGGGCAAGAAGCTATTGTACTCCATCACACCTGAGGGGAACAGGGTAGCTTATTGGTGCACGGGACAGGCTGCATGTCAGCATGTCACTGTTACCTGTCAGCATCTACTACCTGAGGCTGTCCTGTACTGCTTATTGCATAAGCACTGTTGTCCTCAGCAAATAAGCCTACCTGAGATGCTAGCAATGGCATAGAAAGGGTCACTAGGACAAGGACATCCACGGTCATGGAGCTCGTCCTGACTTTTCCACTCTTCTTCCCCTTCTGACAAAGACAAATTCAGAACAATGCAATCTAAGAAAGTGGTTCTCACATTGGGTTTTGGAGTATGTCCACAGTAGGTAAACCATCAGTAATTTTCTTGGTGATGGAGACCAACTTCCCCAAATGTCGACATCAACTTGTCAGTGATATAGAAGATGCCATCAGATGCTGTAGGCTCATATGCTCCTGGCACATTTCCTTGGCTCCATAGCGAAGGGGAAACAAGAAGGGGCAGTGTGTTCTAAGATGTGAACAGCCCCAGTTGTGTATAAATTTGAAACAGCTTTGTTAGAATTGCTTTCCCATTCTACTCAGAGAGCTTGCAATTACACAGGAAACTATAAAGGAAGTGTGTATGGAGAAGCATCTAGTGCCAAGTTGAAATAGAAGAGGAGTCAAGGATGAGCGTGAAGTTAGTATGTGAGAGATAGTAGGCACACAAGTTTATACAGTCTACATTTTTGAATGTATAGATAATATGTGGATTTTTTTATTATAAATGATCCAGAATATTTCCTGGTTTAGTTAATAGTAAGGCTTAAGAAACAACCCAACATTTTCCTTTTTCTAGTGAGGTTTTCTTGACAATGACAAGGGGCAAATTGTTCATAGATCTTATGTGGCATCTCTGATACACTATATTTTCAGTTCTGTAATTTTCATGTGCAATACTTGGGCCAGAAGAAGGAAGAGACAGAATGCCAATATCTTGGTGAATAATGGACTTATTTTTCTTGTTTATAGGCTGATCTTCTTGGATGTTCATCCTCAAAACTCCTAGTTCTAATGAGACAGGAGTGGATGATCCAGTAATATGTTTTGGACTCTGTCTAAGTGTATAACATTATGGAGTTACTCATTGTGAGAAAATGAAACACGTAAAAGATGAAGAAGCAGAGGGAAATACCTGAAGATTACCAAAATCTTATGTAATTCATGATTACATGGTCACGAATATGTTGGAGACAGCACTGTTTTTACATTAATGGCATCTATCCTTTGCTCAAAAATCCTGATTAAAAGATTACTACCTTGGAAGGGCTGCTGTCCTAAAAGGTAACCTTGAAATTGTAAATCAATCAATTGATCAATCAATCAAATCTGTGGGGATATGCTCTCTTTTAGCAGTTCTACCAATGAGCTAAGAAAAGCTAGGAAAGTGGCAAGTTATCTCATTTATCTTAGACTGTCTTATACACACTTTTCTAAGAATAACATCCCATTGAACTTAGCGGGACTTCCATCAGAATAGATAGACATAGGATTACTCTATGAATTAATTCGCCACTTGCACTGTCCCTTGTTTATTTTACTGAGAAGCTGGTTCTGTCCACTGATCTGAGTTTGAAAATGAGGCTGTGCTGAAATCACAGCTTGGTCATGGTTTCTGGGTCTCTCAAAATCAGTTTCCATTTTGTAACATGGGAATAAAACTATCTACTTCACAGGAGTTTTCAACATTTTTAAAATGCAAGCATGGTGAAATGTTGCTGTTCTTTAACACATATTTCTCAATGCATGGCAATGATGATTTATTTATGAAGTGTCTCCCATTTTCTAAGACTTCTAGAGAGGTAAGATAAAGAACAGAGTTCCTCCCCATAGGCTTACAACCTAAAAATCACAATGCAAAAAGAAAAATGGTGGCAGAGGAAAACAAACAAATCTGTACATACCAACTTAGAGTCTAGTGGGGTACATATGTATAGAGTGGCAACCTTATCCTATCTTTGCCTGCCGATTGATCTGCTAAAGCAGAAAGCAGTTTTAAGCTCCTCTTGTTTGACAAAGGATCTGCATCATTCAATAGAAGAATCCTCAAATTATACTGCAGACTATCTACAGTGCAGATCACAGATAAGTGATGATTAGAAACTGACTTAATGAACAGGTCGCACTGGTTAGCCTACACTGAAAACGTCAAAATTGGGAGCACAGCATCGCTTAAGAAGTGGTGGCTGAATCCTTCTGAATACCATCATGAATAGTCCATAACAAATTAAACAAATCCCTGAGAACTCTGGGATTCCTTTGAATTTAATAGTGGAAAACTTCCTAAGAAGAAGGCTGGTTACTATTAACAATCTTCCTCTGCAATAGGAAGCTGTGGGAAACACTCTGGGTATGATGCATGATTTACTTTCTATCAAAAATGCTTGGCAGCTGTACTGACTGAGTGAAGAATGTGCCACTGAATATACCCAGAATCCTTTGCAACAAACAGGGGATTCTGTAACATGCACCTCTGATATTTTTCCAGTGACAAGTCACTGGGGAAAATAATTTTTGAAAGGCAGGAAGTTTACAAAGAAGTGCATTACACAGACCTCTGATTTACCTTTGAGAGTCAAATTGCATATGGATTTGACCTGTAAACATACCAATGATTGAAGTATCATTGCTTTGTCATGTCGTGCTAAAAAGATGTTTGGGTTTTGATGTGTACAGCTTCACGTTCTCATCACCCTTGAAGAGTTCCAGAGACTCCAGTCTCAACAAAGACTAGTGGGCAGCCTTCAGGTGTTACCTGCTGGGGTTGTGTGCTGATGGCTGGAGGGACTGAAGCCATTTGTGGGCAAGATCAGAGCCATAGTGGGTGAGGGCATCCCCTTTCCTTTCTTTCTGCCTTGCCTTTGTCCCTTATCCCCTGTTCTCTTGCCTTTTCATCTTTCTTGTTGGCTATGCAGAGCAGGAATAGACCACTCTTTAGATTTAGAATATGTCTTCCATCAACAGAAGGGCTCCTTATGATGATGGAAGGGATTGAGCTCCTGAGGAGATTCCTGTCAGACTGGGAGAACAGTAGCAGCTTGCCAGGGGCATGGGGATGCTGAAACTGGGACAAATCGGCCAAAAACAAAAACAAAAACGTCCAGAAGAATGTCGTAAGAGCACAGTTCCCTTTATGGGAAATCTATATCCAGGCCATTGTGAAATGCAGATACTGATTGTGAAACATCCATAGTAAACAGTATAGGCAGCAGTACTAAAAGTTTACTTGGAGCATCACACAAGAGCAAGTTACTGATGAAAGTAGCCAAAAATGTTAAAGAACTAAAATATGGCACGATACTCTTTGTATGTGTGTGTGGTATTTTACTGCAATACCTATCCTGACATTTTGAGCTGAAACAATTTTTACTAAGTGAATATCTACTGAAAATCTAAAATCCTGCACATGTCCTTCTCTTGCTGGCATTTTTCTACATGAAGCAGAGACAGAAACTGGAGTGGGTAAGGCTTCTGCTGTGCCGAGAATCTCCTTTCCTCCAGTTTCTTCTCCTTTCTACCCATTCCCCTGCTTTAATTTAATGAGGAAACCAGTCACAAGATGCCAGGCAGACAAATGTACTGAAGCTCTGTTAACATTTAATCTCCTTTTAAGTTAGATGCAAATATTGCTGTCAATGGTATTGGAGCCAGGTCCGGCAATCACTCAGAGAGTCTCGCTCATCCATTTTCCAAGCCCGTGCTCATTACAATCAGTCACTGAAAATTGTGATCCAGAATATTCGTTCTTGACGAAAACAATGGAATTAAGGTGCCCGGGCTTCAGAAAATTGCTTTCATATTCAAGCAGTGCTACACACATACAGACACCTTGCTGATGATTTTGCTGCCCTGAAGAAAATATATTGCTCCTGCCAGAAACCTGTCTTTTGGTGCTTTGTCACATACAAGTGATGATAAAATCCAACAGAGAGACTTCTTTTTAATCTTACAGGTCATCGTTTGTACCCTGGACAATTCTCCCTTTTGTCCTCATTTAGTCTAAATATGGAGGAAAATTCTTTAAGTTGCCTCCAAACCCATACCAGATTATAATTCAGATTTTTGGTAGATCATGTTCAAACAAAAGGATTTTTATTTTATTTGCCCCCCACTGCTGCCGCAAACACAACCACATCCATCTTTTCACATGGGGAATGTTATAAATTGGGGTGCTCTCCAAATGTCATTGGACACAGACACTATAGCTAACAGTTTGAAGATAATGGGAGCTGTAGTCCAATAACATTCAGAGGATCACATGTTTCCCATCAATATGAAGTAGTATTTAGGAAATCACATGAAAAGACACACTTCTAATAGATAGTTCTATAATCTGCTCAATGCCCCAAAGAATTGCCTCAGTCTTAAAATAAGTAATTTTGATTCACATTGGTTCTTATGAAATTCTTATATTTCTCTGATACCTTATCTTGCTGTTAGGAAGAAATCAGGGAGGAGGGGGAAATGAGATGCTCCTTGAGAAAGTTGAATTTTTCTTACTAGCATTGAAGAAAGATATTACTGTGTAAGGAAGGACACTTGAAATGGGAAAAAAACTTATTAGTAGAAGCATCATTTTCAGTTTTGTTGGTTGTGATTTTTAGAGTCCTACACGATTTAGGGCCAGATTATGTATTCTTTAGAGTATAAATAATATCTTACCTCCCATGTGTACCTGATTGGACCATCTGGTCAGTCCTTCAGCTGCTCCTTCCAAAGGACATTAAGCAGATGGTAACAAAAGAGAGGGTCTTCTTAGATGTTGCAGCTCATTTATACAATGTTTTTGCCCAAGGGGACTCATTTTGTGCCTACATTGCTTTCTTCTCAGTCCCAAGTGAAAGACTCATCTTCCAGGAATGTTAGATTTTTTCAGATGTCATTGTTGTTATATTTTTTAAAAAATCTGAGTTGTTTGTTGTTTTGCATTATTATATTTTTATTCATGCAACTTTCCATAATTCTCCAGGAAACTGATGGATTGGTGGGAATATGAAATAAATAAATAGATCCTTCATAAATAGACCCTTGTGCAATAAAAGGTATTTGCCAAATGGTAAAATATCAAAAGGGACAAGGGAGTGACCTAACCCTTTCCATCTTCATTTTCCTGTACATAATACATGTACTCATTCCATCTACATCTTTTCAACTATCCCTGCTGACCATCTTAGATATTTCAGTCCACAAAAGTCACCTCTGTAGGTCAGCTTCGTACAAAACTCAACAGCTGCTCTGTTTCAGTATGACTAGGGCACACAATAGCCTTTTGATTCATATAATTTGTCAGCCAGTGATCAGTCCACCTGGTGTCATGTCAATGGCAAAAACAGTTATTATTTTACAGTGCAATGGGGAAAATGGCAGAGATCTTAACTACAAGACATCTTCACTCTCACCGATGAGATGTCAGATTCTATAGCAAAACAAATGGGGAGGGGAGATTAGATGAAAGCAAGTTGAGATCCTCCAGGTATTTTGGCCCACAACTCTCACCACCCCTAGCCTGCATAGCTAATGAGGAAGGTTGGAAATTGCAGGTTAAAACACCCAGAAGACCACAGTTCATCTGCTTTTAAATTATATTAGAAGATTATAACAGCCCTCCCCATTCTGATGTCTTAGATTACAGCACCCGGCATTCCTAACCATTGGGCACATTGGTAGGAGCTGATAAGAGTTAAAATATAAAATGACTGGAGAGTACCAGGCTGAGAAAGCCAGGATTCTATAGTCTTCTAACCAAGATTTGCAGAAATATGTTGCGGCACTGCTTAAGTTGTGTGTGTGTGGTTTTTTGTTTGCTTGCTTGCTAGTTTTGTTTTTTTACTAGTCAGAGTAAACTGTCATGTTGTTTAAAAAAACTGTTATGCTATATTTAACCAGTATTATGTAAAATAAGTAAATACGTTTCTTTGCTGGAAATCTGCTATTGTATGTTTTCCCCCTTCAGATCTATTTCCTTTGCTAAATGATCTTTCAGCTGTTCAGACAATAGTATATTTCCTGGGTGTTTGTCTTGCTTGAATTCTGTAAGATTTGATGTCCCCTTAATTGATGTTCTGTGCAATCCTATACACTCTTACCTGGGAATGAGTCCCACCGAATGTAGCATAGTATACTTTTATAGTATAGGATTAAACTCTTGGTGTCTATTCACCCTGTTTGCATATTCTATGCGGAGGTGTGCAGAAGTTAAGGAAAAAGTCTCGCTATACCACTAATTAATATTAATCCAATTTAGAAGTGTAATTCTTCTGGAGGGGAAGGGGGATGCTTCAAACCTCTTAGCTTTATGTAAAAGCTAATTAGTGTTTTCCATCTAATAGTGTGCTGTCTTTGATAGCTAGTTATACATCTGTTTGCTGTTAATTTACTCTTGTATTTCAGGTCCCAGTGCAGGAATAACTTAATTAAAACTCAGTCCAATGGAAGAAATGGTGAACTAGAGAAACCTTGAAAATTATTCATAGTTAGTAAGCAACGTTCAGCTACGTCTAGTATAACTACGATATTTGCGTGGAGCTCTCACACCCATGAGGGCTTGAGTTTTTTCAGTGAAGAGGGCTGTTCACGTGCATAATTCTTTGTTCCAGGGATAAGGACAAGACATTTCCTGCCTGTGGCAAAGGCCAAGATGGTGGCTTCCTGCAATTCCATTTACCAAGAGAGCCAGATTGACTTCTGAATCTTACCTTAACAACCTCCCTGCACAGGAGGACAATGGCCTAGACTAAAGGGATGCAGAAGGGGCTGGCTCTGCTTTGGCTCTGTAGATGACTTTCCACACTAAAATATATGTGAAATGCAATTGCCAGAAGTTCCACATGCATATTAGAGCCCATGCAGGGTTCTAGCACAAGGTGAATATCTATAAACATTTTTAGTTTTATAGGGGCAGAAGGGTTTTGAATGGGAGTGAATGTGGCCGGTTGCCAGGGAGACGGGAGGCAATGTCCGGAACAGCAGGCCTAGTCTACCTGCTCTCCCTTAGACAGAAGATTTCAGAAGTAATTTGAAACTACCCATAGAGAAATAAAGTATCTTCCTGTTATGGAGAGAAGTCCAGAAATGCACTGTTTTCACATTATAGTAGTGTTTAGGTCCACCTCACTTCCTGGAAATATTATCATGATTCCTCTGGATTCAGTGGCTGTACTTAGCTTGAGGAAGGCTGAATTATCCTTTAGAACACAATTGCACTTTATACTTTAAAGTATAACTATATACTTCATAATATATAAAATACAAGGGTTCTTCAAAAAGTTTCCACACTTTTTAAACTCTATTTATGAAGAATTTCAAAACCAAATTACATTACTTTTCTACATAGTCACCTTCCTTTGTGATGCATTTTTCCCAGCATCATACCAACTTTTTAATGCCACCAGCAAAAAATATATAAAATATATTTATAAAATATAAAATATGAAAGTGTGGAAACTTTTTGAAGAACCCTCATATATACACTGTATGCTCAAAGAATTACACATTATTACTATTATTATTACTATATTGCATTTAAAGTCTAACTGTACAGTTAGAACATCCTAAAATCCAGTTTTTAGAGGTTGCTTTCTATTTTATATTATATATTATTTTATTTCACATAGCTATTCCTTACCACTTACATAGAATGATATTATTATCCTAAGTATTAGTATTAGTTGTAGTAGTAGTATTGAAACTCTAAGACTGCTTGTCTGAAGTACCAAGAGTGATGTATCATCTTGTGGGATACATCTCTTAAGAACTACATGTCTCGGAGTTGCTCAGCTGATGTGATATTTTCTGTGCACTTGCAGGAATGTATTTCTGCTGCTCCATTTACAGGTTCCACCTGAAAAGCCTGAAAAAGAAAGGCCCTCAAATATTCCGGCACAAAACCAGCAAAATTATTTTCTTTTTGTCCTGCACAGTATGTGAGTAAATAAGCTATCCTTAATATACAAATATACAAGCCTATCAGAATTTGTGGCACTGGGATTATATGATGAAATTTCATTCAGAATTAAAGAAATTTAGGAAGTTTGTACAGAGCTGGCCATTTGTGAATTGCCAAAAAAGAAAAAAAATCACCAAATTTGAGGGAAAAGAAGACATATATTTGGACAAAATGTGCATATGATGATTTATGCAGAGAGATATTAATTTAGAAATAGTTGGTATAATTTAAATTGAAATGCACTGTGGCAGTGCAGAATACTGAAATGCATCTCATGGTAGTGTGGAAGGTTGTGACCAGGTGACCCATGTCACAGTGTTCTGCCTATTTGCTGTTGATGGGCAACTTCAAGGCACAGCTCTCCTTTCAGATGGTTCTTTACTTTTAACCCAGATTTGGACTAGGCAAGTCCAGAGCATGCCCTCAAAACACAGGACTGACTTCTGTGAAATGGGATACACGGCCACTCTTGTTGGAATAAGGATGCATTTTAAAAATCATTGTTAGGTTCTGAATAGTGTCTGCTTCTGAATGGTGTGTGATAGACACAACTGACATACCTATTAGCCACAGCTTTTGAACTTTTATTCTAATGTATGGGGGGAAAGAATCCGATTTGTACAGAAGCCCTGTATGTCAGGCAGGGGTGGTGATGAGGGAATTAAACTCTTTTCCCCTTAGCATCCTGATCCATATCTGTCAGTGGGGAAGGGTTGTGCCTAAAATTCCCATTACAAAATGCTGACCTATAAATCAACTCCTTTGTTCTCTGTGGATAGTCTAAATTGCCAGTTAGGTGCTTGTGATGTTGAGTGGTATCTTCAGTTGCATAATAAGTTCAGCAGCACAGATTCTGTGGCTCTATTCAACTGAAAAGGCAAATCCAGGGCTTAGATCTACTGCTGTGACACTAACAGCTATTACATTCCAAAGTAGCAGTGAATCTGGAACTAGACCCATCAGGGAATATCATACCACATCCGTATTGCACAAGCAACATGTCAGTTAAAGATGTGGCCCTTAATAACTGTAATTTCTCCATATCTTGCAGCTTGAGTGAACATGTAACATGTGAAGTCAATTACCTTTTGTTAGGAAGCTGTGGGCATTCAATGAAGGTTGGGAGGACTGTAGGGGCAAGGATATTTCACTACTTTTGCCCTGCAAAAGACATAGGCAACCACCAAAGTCTTTTGCCCCTGCATGTGGGGAGAAGAGATGGAGGCCTACTCCTTTCCTCTCTGTCCTCTAGAATAGCTCCCCCACCACACACACTCCAACTTCAAAGTTAGGATTGTGGAGCCACAAGTGCTGCAGTTGGCGTTCCAATTACACCAATTAACTCCAGTTTTAAGTGTGTGGAGGGATGGGATGGTGGGGGGGGGGCCTCAATTTTGCAGTTACTGCAAAAATGGCACAGAAATGTTTTGCATCATTTTAACTGCCCCGCCCCAATAGTGTACAATTCTGGCAAGATGTTGTGTTACAATTCTTGGCGAATGAGCAGATAAGTAGGATGTATAATGGATGTATTTTATGGAATTCCCATAATTTCAAGCTAAAATGCAAGGAATACACATAAACTCCTTTGTAAAGATTTAATTTAGGAGCAAAAAGCTATAGGAATCTGAAGATTTTCAAATCTTTTCTTCCCTCCACAACACAATGATTCAACAATAGCAGCACAGATTAGGTAGGAATGATGCATAAGAATGAGAAACCCCTTGTAGTCACATTATTATAGAGCATGTGTTTGAGCGAACAAGTGGGTGACTAACTTCTAAGCCCTAGTACCGAGTCCTGCTTATTGACAAATGAATATGAGGCATTTATTGACTCAGTAGGGACTGACTTGGATAGCTTTGATTGGCCTGAACTCTGCCTTTGTTTGAAGGTTATGTGAAGACTTTGTCATTCAGCATTGGCACTGACAAGCACCCATCCCCTGAAAGGTTTGAAGTCTTGCAGATAAATGCAAAGCATACTAGATGTGAAGCTCAATTATCTTGCCTCCTCGCTGTAACTCATTAAAAGGCTTGTACCATCCGTGGCTTTTGTCACTGGTCACTTGGAGTCACAGAATGTACAAGAGTCTAATAATCAATCAGCATTTTAGTATTGCATGACTGGTAATATGAATTGTTATATTTCTGCTTCTCAATGAGGTCTCATGAAATTCTGCAGGGATTATTGTCTGTTAGCCAGTGACTCCAAGTGAAGGAAGTTCCAGCATGTAAAGGTTTATTAATTTTTTTAAAAGATGGGCAGAAACCAGCTAGATCATAAGTGAAACAGGGGTGGGGCAGTTCTTCCTTTCTTCCTGCAAAGCTACTTATGGTTTCCAAATCAGCTCCAGAGAGTTGGAATGGCCTCCTGGTTGTGGGATATGGGGTGTGGAGTGATGGAAGAGGAGAAGGTCCTACTGCATGTTTAGACATTTGTTTGTATGGCATTAGGATTCACTGGATGCTTTTTATTATTCATTTAGACATAAGATGGCTTCTATTACTTAATCAGCAGCATAGATTGTTTTATGCACAATCTTTGCTAGAAGAGACAAGGTTAGCCTCTCCATTTGAAAAACTGTTGAGACAGTGAAAGTGTGCTTAAATTATAGGATTAAAAAAATCTTATACCCTAGAAAAAAACATTCTAGGGTAAATAAGCTTAGAAGGCTGATATGGAAATATAACCATTGGTTTGACAAATTAGTGACTTTACACACATACACATGTGCACACGCACACAGTCACACACTAAGGATGGAAGTACGCATGAATAACCATATGCCAATATTGGGGTTGTGGTGTGAAGAATTAAATCTTGGCACTGCTAGGATTGAATACACAGAATTACCTGATTTACGGGGAGTTATAAAGTGCCCCAGGCAGAAGACTCTGCAGGTAACAAAGAATGTATTTGATTACAGGCTTGGTGGGAGAGATAGTGAGGGAATGTTCTATCAAGTCTCAAGCATTCTTTCAGAAAGTGTGCATACTGCTGCATAAAGCTGCAATCTGCAAGCACAAAGAGCTGTGATAGGATGCTACAAGATGTGCTTTGTCTCCTAAATCTGAGGGCTATGCTCATGATGTAGCATATAGCCAAGGCTTGTCCTACTTCGTTTCTCTTCCCCATAGAATTAATCTCTCTCTCATTAGGGTAACATTTAGCTTTTCTCTCCCAGAGTGCAGAGGTCCTTAGCTGTTTAGAGATTCCAATTATGGACAAATGTAGTGGCATATCAATTGAAATAGTAATAAATAAATATCCATATTGGGCCCATGTGCACTTAATATAAGACATTTTGCTGCCTGGGGCAAAGGACAGTATGGTGCACATTCCATGTGCAAAGCCAATTGGACTGGCAGCTGAATTTTTCTTGAACTTGTCAATGGCACAGCACCCTTGATCATAACTGAAAACAGCAAGCTAGCATGGGAGTGAGGGGGTGGGATCAAAGTAGTCCATGTAGCATATAATTCCATCCAACACCTTGCCGCTATCTCCCATCACCTGCCATCCAATGCAATGGCTTCACTCTGCCCAATAGTAGGGTTGGTCCTACAGTTGAGTAAAAAGGAAGACTAGACTGAACTGTGCCTCTCATATGATATGCAGGGAGCATAACATGTAGGTTGGCCAGATCTGTTGAGCTTGGGGAACATGCCATTCAACTGCTCAACTTTCCATCCAACTAAAGATTCCATCCTATGGTAGATCAGCTTGGCTTCCTCAGTGCCAGGATGCATTTGGAAGTAAATATCAAGCTTCCAGAGAAAATATTCAACTTTTGGTGCATAAAATTCCACACGTTTAGACTCATGTATGGCAGGGGTAGGTAGCATGGTTCCCATGGGTACCAATGCTCCCCGAAACACTTTCTTATGAGCCCATTGAGACATCCCAATTTTTATTTTAATAATATTTTTGTATTGTATTACTGGCAGTTATGACTGCTTCAGAGCAAAGGGGGAGCCTCTTGCTGCTGCCATTTTAATTTCCCATGAATGCCTTTAGGCAGGTTACATGTCTTTTAGAACTAGTCATGCCCACTCACAACAACCATTTTATGGCTTTACCCAACAGTTTTTCATATTTCCAAAAGTGCGATAAGGTTGCCTCCTCCCAGTGTAGCGTATCATTTACAAAACACAATAAAATGCAAAAAACAATACCATGTCTATTATGGCATACATATGTAACAGAGTAAGCTATTTGATCAGCATTAGTGAAGCTGAGAAAACTTGGGATCAGTTGATGTTTCTGAGCTGCATAAAACTCACAATTTTTGGTGCATGCCTTGTTTCCAAGTGCAGCATATTCCACATGGCATGGCATGGGTAAGACGCTCACACTTCTTTTGAGTGTCTGCTAGATGAATATAGGGACCATGCAGAGCCACCTAAGGGCTTCTCCTAATGACCAAAGGAAGTTGGCAGGAATGTAAGGTACAAGGTGGTCTCTCAATTAACCTGGGATGAAGTTATTTAGCTCTGTACGCTAGGACTAAGGCCTTAAAATTGGCCAGATAGCATATTTAATTAATCCAGCTTTTAATTTATATATTGCCTTTCCACAAATAATTATGCTAAGACTTGGTATATTTAATTGAGTTTTAATTTACATGCTGCCTTTCCAAAAAGAATTGTATTAGCATCTGGCATGCCGATTTTCATAGAATCATAGAACAGTAGAGTAAGAAGGGGCCAGAGGGCAGTGCAGTACTCCAAGTTTTGTCTCTAGTAAAACCATATTCACTGGATTTTTGCAAAAGCTTTTTCTATTTGCAAGACAGATGTACCATAAATGTAGTTTTCTGGCTATCAGGCCTAACTCCAGATTATTAGAGTATGATAATCGTGAAGTCAGTAGAGTCATAGGAAGTTCAGTATCTCAGGGTCCAAGAGCCTGTCTTTGTCTGTTTCCCATTTGATGGCAAGTCAGGGGAGGATGAAATTCCATTTTGGCCACAGCTGCAGGATGAGGCCTTGAACCAGACTTCTGATTTACAGCCTGAGAAATCTTATGTGGAAACTGAATTGCAGGAGAAGGTGTTGAGAGTTGACGCCCAGGTTAAGACATCTTTTCCAGTATACAGTGGTACCTTGGCTCACGAACTTAATCCATTCCAGGACTCTGGTCATGATCCAAATTGGTTGTGAGCCAAGTCAAATTTCCCCATAAGGGTCAATGTAAATAAGGTTAATCCGTTCTGCAACTATTTTTTTTCTCACAAAAATTTGAAGCAAAGTGACGAAGAACAACAAAGATCGCAGCCATCTCCCCCCAGCAATCTCGCAGAAGAGTGCAGGGAGATGGGCATGATCGTGGGCGCGCTGGTGGGGAGGTGGGCACAGGCATGGGTGTAAGGGGGAGGCGGGTGCATGGGGGAGGCGGGCGCTGGCGCTGGCACGGGCACAGGCACAGGCGCGCTCAGGCAGGGAACACAGGTGCAATCTCAGCCATCCCCCCCTCCCAGCACGAACGTGGCCATCTTCCCTTCCCAGCACGACCGTGATTGCACCCATGCAGGGAAGGTGGGCGCGCTCATGATCATCACCCAATGCAGAGTTTGCGCCCTGTGGCAAAATTTTTATGAAATTTCTGTTCGCAACCCGGTTTGGTCGTGAACTGAAGCATTCGTGAGCTGAGGTACCACTGCATTGCCTACTTACAATGTAGTGCCAGATTTCCCTGTCAGGACAGATAATCAGAAGGGTTTTTCTTTATCTTTTAGTAGCTTCTTCCCTGTATTTAAACCAGTGTATAGGCTGAAAAGCCTTTGTTGGACACAACATAATCTAAACTACCCCAAACACTTTCTTATGTGGACTGTACTTGAACTCTTGACTACCATGTAATGTGAACTCTTGACTACCATGAATCATGCATTTGCTTTTGATTACCCAGAATGTTTTCCTGCCTGGACTTCTTATGACTCCTGGACTCTGGAAACATGTCATGAAGATCATGTCCTTGGTCTTGATCTCTGGCCTCAGAACTTTTTCCTGATTCGTGCCTGGATTTATTGTAAATCTTGGACCCTTGTCTGCATGAATCCTGTGTCATATAATTCATGATCCAATATATTTTGGTGGACTTTGGAATGTCGTTACTGTATGAAATCTAACCTCGGGACTGATTCTTGAGCTAAGCAACATGCCAATAGGCATTGCTTTCTTATCTGATTTATGGAGGTTGTAACTGTTATGTTTTTACCGTAATGTCTGAGAAGTTGCTTTGGGTAACCTGATCTACTGCAATAAAAGCTCTCATTGCTGTTTGTGTTTCTGTATAAGCTTGCCAGCATGTACAGAAAGATGGTCCCTGACTCTGATATTTTTGAAAATCCAGTTCTTTGAGAAAATTAATTTGATAGAAACAGTTAATCTAGAGAGTTCAGCTTGCTCAGTGGCCTCATAAAACATCTCCACAATTATGTTATGGATCATCATTCTTGATGAAGCTAATTTAGATAGAAAGATGAAAATGGTCAGATGAAATGACAAGAGTTTTGCACATCTTTAACTATTCATCACTTTTTATTTAAACAATAACAGAAATTATATTTAGAAAACAAGTGGCATGTGCATTTGTGAGATTTGATAGAATTTTTGTTTGAGGTTTCTTCTAATCCCACATACCCACAAAATTCTTACAGCTTTCATGTGGACCTGTTTATAGTTTGCCACTGCCCACATGACATTGCTGAAGATTTATTTTTCTTTGTTAAAATGAGTCATTAGATTTATGTCATTCAGTATCATAGGTCTTCATTCAGTCAAATAAACCAGATTTTGATTACCACCCTGGAAAGATATAAATGCTAAATACTATTTAACTTTATTTTATGAGATGGAATAGTATATATTTTTCCCTTTCTAGTGACCTTTTATTGCCTTGTGAATAAAAAAATAATTTACCAGGCAGAAATAACAGCTAGAGGAAGATGCAATTTATGAGCATGCCAGCTCCACTAAAACCAAAGGATAAACATAATGGTCTCAGAATAAAAATAGTGGATTATCTATTTCAACATTGTCAAAACTCAGAGAGGAAATCCCCATTTTTGCTGCAAGAATTAGAGGGTATGCTTATTTCATCACCAAGCACGCATTAAGTTCTTTCTCTCTTTGTTTAAAACTCTGCTAACATGACAATTCGAATGGATTAATATAAACTTTTAACCAAACTTGTAACAATACATGAAATAGAAAGGGGAAAAAACGGCCTGCAAGTGATGCTGAGTTCTTGACTGTCAATACAGATTACCAAAGTCTTTCTTTGCTGAAGTGTGAAAGGCTCTGTGGAGGTTCAGCAGACACACTCATGCACTGAAGGTGTGTGTAAGATGGGTGGCAGGACTTCCAAGGTCCCCCTTGCTATCCAAAGTTTTCAACAGCATGCCAAATGCTTTTGCATACCCACTGAAATAGGAACACAGGAAGCTGCCTTATACTGACCATTGCTCCATATAGCTCAGTACTGTTGGCACTGATTGGCAATGGGTTTCCACAGTCTCAGGCAGGATTTTTGCTGAGTCCTGGCTGGAGTTGCCGATGATTGGAGTTGGGATGTTCTGTTAGCAAAGTAGGTGTTCTTCACTGAGCTACAGTCAAGCGTGAAAGAGAAGTCTGACTCAAGCATTCAAAAAGTCTTTTGACAGCACACAGAGAGGGAAGTCAAGGACAACTCTGTCTCTTAACTTCCACCAGCTCTTCCCTTTCCAGCCCTTTTCTCACTGCCCTTTTTGTGTTGACAGTGAACATCTAAATTGGAGAGCTTCTTCTATCTATGGAGGTGCTCCGTGTGATGCAAAACACTGATTTTCATAAATTGCATTGGGAAAACATAAGCAAATGTGGAAATCATGGGTTTGAAAACTCTGAAATCAGAAAGGTCAAGAAGCCCAAATCCATTATTTCAAAGTCAGTGATTTCAAAGCCTAAATTCATTTACAGAATTAAAAATGCCTTGGTTTCTTGAATTCCTGCATTTTATTGTGCAAACTCCTCTCTTCATTTTACAAAATGTTACAGGAGGTCCAGACTGTGACATCTTCAGTTTATAATCTTCCTTTGAAAAAATGTTCCTCTGAAAAAGTCTATTAGGGAGGAAATAACTGAACAGCACCTTTCGATTGATAGCCCTAGAAGCCCCTCCCCCCCTTTTTCTGGAAGCAACCTAAGGTTACAAATCCAAAATGGGTGGCTTAAAAATAAAGTTACCTTAACAAATTAGCAGGAATGGCACCTGAGCAGATATTTTCTTTCTTGTTTTATCTGTTTAATACTTTAAAGCCCCTCCTTATGAAACTAGTTTCAAAATAATAGTAATAGTAGGAGTAGTTATAAACCATTGTTGTGCAATTAAAACCTTGGGCAATTCTGCTCTGTGCTGTCTGAACCCTATGAAGATAGTGCTTTTATCTGGAAAGAGCATTTTAGAGTCAGGGAATCACTGCTGATAAGATCCAGTTCTCCATCACTACCTGCCTGACCTCAACAGGTTGGTGTACCTGAAGACAGGCATTCCCACATGACTTCAGGACATGGGTTGGTTTACAAAAAACAGACAATGTCAAAGATACCTTGATCCCAAGCCTTATAGAGTTCTATAAATTAATGACTAAATGACTAGCCCAAAGTCACCAGAAAGTCACTAGAAACTGGATTCTAGTCCCAGTCCAATACTTTAACCACTTTACCACACTGACTCTCTACTCTGGTTCTGGTTATAGTGCTGGTTCTTACCTATAAAACTTCAAATGGTGTGGGATAAGGGTATCTGAAGGGCTGCCTCCTTCCATTTGATTCTGCCTTCTTATTGCATTTAACATCAGAGGACTTGGTTGGTTGGGATGCAGGGCAAAATTTTGCTAATGCTATACTCATTGGATAAATTTGGTATGAATTTATCCAAAGTTGCCAAGTTCCCCATATTCAGGAGAAAAAGAAGATGAGATTTAAATAATATGTATGGAAGAAACTGGAACTCAAAGTTTTGTCCAGCTAGACTCTGAGCTTTGTGTGGATTGCCCTGCCTATTCATCCATATTAGTGCTTGATTAACATTTTTTTCTGAGAGTTCCTTATCTTTTATAGCAGACAAGTACATCTCCAAGCTTGGAATAGCTATACTTACTGAATTTTGCTGGTTCAGATGAATGAGAGTTTCATTTCAGTCTGTTTTTTTTTTTTTTAAATTTACCAAAATGTGCCACGTTCTTATTTGAAAGAAAAAGAACTTGAGATTAAGAACAAACAAATGCAGGAGAAAGCAAAATTGACAGATTTGCCCATCCCTAAACTCTGTCTCTAGAGAGGTTCAGTGCAGGGCCATCTTAATGCATGGGCCTGATGGGCACTTGCCCGTGGGCCCCATACTAATCTGTGTATGTTAACCCTTGGAAAATTGGAAAACTTCCAAAATTAACAGTAGTTGTAGTTGTCGTAGGGGCCCCAGTACACTGCTTTGCCCAGGGCCCATAATGCTGTTAGGACAGCCCTGGTTCAGTGAGCACCCACCTTAAGATTTAGGCAAGATGTCAAGACTTTTAAAATTTAAACTCCTAGTGTGCTGTGAAGCTTCTGCCTTGCTTGTTGATCAAACTGTGGCTGTTATCTTTTGTTCTTGTTTTTACTGAATTTTAATAGCATTTATTGTAAGCCACCATGGGGGGGGCTTTTTAGGGCTAAAAACAGAATGTAATTTAATATAATATATAAATAAGATTATGAAAGATGTTTCCTGCCATAGTGCTCCCTTGGGGTCTAGAGAAATGGTAAGCTACAAGAGCTTTTCCAAAATGCAAAAAGGATTCTTAAAGGAAAATGCAGTCACATCCAGAACAGGTTGGACTTCATGTCCTTGTTTAGATAGATTACCTGTCAATCACACCTTCATCTTTTGTGGATTGAATTTCATTCATAAACATCCAGACCATAAATACAGGGTGCACACTTAGTATCTCTTATAGCCATTCAAGTGAAAAAGTCTATTAGTACAAATTAATAAAAGGTCTCCAGCTGATTCAGTGTCATGTTATAATGATATGGAGCATGGGAAGGTGGAGGCATCTGTGATGTGGAAAGAAAGCAGAAGAGCAGGAGAGGGCAGGAGGAGGGAGCGGGAGGTAATGGTGCATTTGGAATGTCAGCAGGCCATTTCAGGGAGACTTCCAAGATAGTTTCAAGGCAGCTTAAGATTACTTTGCAAAAATCCATTAAAGGTCTTTGTCTAGAAATGTGAGCTGGAGAGATCTCTTTAAAGTACATGATATTTATTTCATGCAATGAAAATTTAACATAAAAGATTTATACTTGCATGAATGCCTAATACAATGTATATTTAATTACATTTTATTATTTATAAGAAACAATGTATAAATTTATTTAAAGTGTGCATTTTAAATACAATCGCTTGGCCAATTTCAGATTTCACTGGGCATTTAGATAGGCAACATGGAAGAACAGCTTCACTGGAATATTGAAGTATTAAGCAAAATGTTCTTAATGAATGCACAGAGATTTGCTTAATTATCTAATTCTAGGATTATTGGTATTGGGAGGAAGAGCCTTTCCCGCCTGCCTCCCCTTCTTCCTCCTTTCTGAATAGGAGGTATAAGAAGAATAAAATAAAATGAATGGAGAAAAATGGAGGCTAGATATGCAGCTAATCTGGATTGTGAACCCATGGTTAATGCGTTTTGGCCTGACCTAGATGGTAGTTTGTCCAAATCTAGTGAGCTCTTTCTTTCGTGAAATGGAAATTTGAGTTAGGAAAAAGAAAGTGGCCTGGGTCCAGCTAATAATAATGATATAAAAGGTAAAAAACATTTCTCAAAATGTTGTGTCCAGGGTGCTTACCATAGGAATTGCAATTTTCATACTTGCAAGATCATATTGGGGAGAAAATCCCATGATTGGTTGGAGGGTCGTGGATGAAGTGATTTAGGATAAAACTCAAGGCTGGTGCCACTACCTCCTGCTAGGACCCCAGGACCTGGGGAGGGTTCAGTGCAGATACCCACATGGAGCGTCTGTTTCTGGTGCTTTGCTGATTAATGGGGCAACTTGACGCTATGGATGGGTCTACAAGCAAAGCACACACACTCTGGCATTCTCCAGATGCCACCTTCAAGCATACTCTGTCTTGGATCAATATCAGATTGTAATTTTTGTTTATTTTTTTCCTTTTTACATGAACTTTTCTGTGTATGTTCATGTGCATTTTTGCAAATGCATCAATTTATAACCATCTGTGAAATGGATACATTGATCAAAGTATACAAGATCTGTTTTATCACACTTATTTTTCAAATCTATGTATGCTACTGAACACTTTTCTTGCTCTGGTAGAGAATGACCCAGAACAGAGAAAAGATAGTAGTTATTCACACAGTGCATAGTTAAACTGTGGAATTCACTGGCACAATAAGTAGAGATGACCACCAATTTAGAGAGCTTTAGAAGGCTTAGGAAAATTCATGGAGGAGAAGGCTACCAACAGTTGCTAGTCCTGATAGTTATCTGCTCTCTCCAATGTGGTTATATACCCCAGTGGCTGAGCAGCTTGGCAGGACAAGGTCTTGTACCCATCTTGTCCGAGGAATCCTGTGGGCAGTTGGTTCGCTACTACATATACAGAGCATTATACAAGGGACTAGACAGACCCTTGGTCTGATCCAGCATGGCTTTTTGTACATTTTAAAATCACACTACAAAAACATAGAAACCATAGATTACAGTTCTGTCTGTGTTGGGCTCCAGAGAGCCAAATAGGGTAAATCTGATTCAAAAGGAACCAAAATGAATTTTCTCATACATCCCTACTTGGAACTATTAGTTGCATTTCCTACACTGCCTTGAAACAGTGACCTGGTGACCTCCAACCTGGTTGCCTCCAGAAGATTTGAACTTCATCCCCCATCAGCCCCAGGGAGTATGGCAGTTAGTTATGGGAATTTTAGTCCAAAACATCTGGAGGTTGCCTAGATGAAGAAGAGTACCCCAAAGCAGTTCAAATGTGTTGTCAAGCCAAGGCATTGTGGGTAAGTAATGCCATGTTACTTTGCCACAATGCCCCACTATGACAAGGGCAATCCAGGGCATAACAGGAAATATAAATGGCATCTCTAAGCTGTTGGGATGCCAATGTTTCAAGGGGCCACTAGTGGGCAGTATTCTAAGCATTGCCTCAAATGTGGCACAATTCATCATGAGGTTCCTTTAGCCGAGACCCATTTGTTTCACCATGTGTGTCCATGTATTTATCATGGACAAATACACAAGACATTAATTTATGGGAGTGAAAAAGAAATTAGGGCATATTTCTTGATAATCTCAGCATTCTTTTCAAATATTGTTAAATAGCTCCCATTTATTTTATATAAGCTGACATAGTGGCTACATGTTTGAATAACTTGTGGTTTTGATTCTTGGTGTGGGCAATATAAATTTGTTTTAACATGCATTTATTAAGAATGTAGCTTAGATAACAGCAACAATTTAGCTGGCTTTAAAAGAGGATTGGACAAATTATTGCAGGATAGCACTATCAGTGCAGTCCATAAAAATGCTACCCTGAAAATTATTTCCTGTAGTGCAACCAATTCGTGGAGGATAAGGACTGCCAACAGCCGTTAGTCCTGACAGCCATATGCTATTTTCAGGGACAGAAGCAGCATGTCTCCATGTACTACTAGCTGGAAAAGAGCAATAGGAGAAGACTTTTGCACTCATGTCCTGCTTGTGGGCATATTATTAATTAATTAATTAATCAATCAGGACATCTAGTTGGCTTGTGTGGGACACAAGATGATTGTCAGAACCAGGACTTTTACAAAATCATTCTTATATCTTTAAATAAAATTCCTAGCCTTTTGATGGAATTATTGCGTGTGTTGTTATTTTAGAAATCTGTGGTATTAGGACCTTCTATTATTCAGAGCACTATGGCGAATTATTAAAAAGCATTCATTATGCATATATGCAGATCAAACACTTCCTTGAGACATATGGTCTGGAAAATTCTTTCCTAAAATGTGAAGATTCAGAACTGATGCCAGTCGTCACTGTAGATTGCTAGACATTCTGAATGCTTGCCACTACAAACAGGTCTCATCACAAGCTGAGTGGCTAGTCCATCTTCAGAATCCCTTCTTACTGATTTGTCTTGGAAATCTTTTCCCACCTCACACCTTACGGTGGCTTAAAGAAATGCTATCTGATCTGTTTATACTCCAGATTCCTAAAGCCACTTCTTAAACTGAAGTTGGTTAGGCATCTCAGTGGTACCATCAGCTAACCAGGTCATAAATCACCAGGGCTTGTTGTTTACTACTATGACTGATCTCCAAAACTAGGATCAATGTAGCTCATTCCTCACATCTGAAACAAGCATATATAAGAGAAGATGCCAGGAAAGACAATTTTAAAAAGAAGGTCATGCCTTACTTCATCTCAAGCCCTGGAAATATTTCTTAAAGTCCCCTGGGGAAAAGCATTGTGTTGCCTCTGAGATGACTAAACTGCATCAGCTGAGAAGGTAAGTCCAAATGTTTTGTATTGTTGTCATTCTTCTTATTTTAATGTCACTCTACTGGATCCTGTAAAGCACCCTTCCCCAACCTGGTACCTTGCAGATATTTTGGACCATGCTGTTGACCATGCTTTGGACCATGCTCTCTGTTGAATTGCAGGGAATTGCAGTCCAAAATATCTGCTGGGCAGCAGGCTGAGGAAGGCTGCTTTAAAGAACATCACAGTTCCAGTGTCTGCCTTTGTACATTCTTCCTTCAAGCCTCTTTCAATAAAGTCCAAAGGAAAAGATATAGAAAGAAGGTTCTGAGATCAAGCGGGGCCAGGCTTGTGATCTGGATTGCAGCACATACCAGCATGTGTCAATGGGTTCCCCTGCATGGAAGGCATGCGTGTGTAACTTCATTGATTTGTGTAGCGATGTATAATAGAGGAACTGCTCTTATCCCTGTCTCAGAGGAAGTTCAGGGGATGGCGACAAGGGTGAAGGCCTTTTTAGTGGTAGGTCCCCTATTGTGGCATGCCCAGTTCTGTCTGGGCCCTGCATTGTCTTATTTTTAGGACCAAGTTAAGACTTGCCTCTACTCTCAGCCTTTGACATCATATGATGGTGTTTCTTAATTAAAGGTATAATCCTATGTAAGTTTTGACAGAAAGAAAGCCCTACAATTTCCAGGATATCCTGCATGTCATGCTAGACCGTGCTGGAAGCTGTAGGAATTTTTCTGTCTTAACTTGCATATGATGGTACCCGTAGTTTTTTTAATCATATCTGGTATTTTATTGCTAGTTATTTTTATCTGTTTTAAATTGTTTAACCTGTTTCCATGTTTTAATCCTTGATGTAAGTCACCTTGCATCTTTTTTTTCAGAAAGCTGTCCAACAAATTGAATTATTAACAACAACACTGTTTTATTATGCTTTATTATTATTTCATGCACATCATCACTTTCTTTTTCAATCTTGCAGCTTTTTGAAAGTCACAAAACCTTTCCCAACAAATAAGCATATGAAATAGCTTCTGAAACAAATGGGCTCATGACATTTGTTTAGGTGTATAACTAAAAGGTTTTAAGCATGCGCCTAAAACAGATAAAGTGTGAATGAAAATCTCTGTGTTGTCCTGTTACTGTAAACTCCTAAGGAGAGGGCGGTCAGATTTTGTTTTTTACTAGAACCTCCAGAGCCTACCAACCAGAACCCAGGTGCAAATTATGGTGCTGACAGGTGAAATATACTAAAATTAAGAGACACAGGCTGCCTGTGTGCAAATGCCCACCAGCCAGTGGATGGACCATCTTATCTGCTAAAGGAAAGATCTGCAAATGGTCCTAAGTTAACATACACAGGGCCCAACCCTACGTTTGTCAACTCAGATGGAAGCCCCACTAAGTAAAAGTGAACTCACTCCCAGATAAGTATGTATATTAGGGCGAGGGTGTTCATTTCTGAATGAGGAAGAAGTTTGTGCTCAGTGGTGACTACACAATGATCTTATTTTACATAATTATGTTTTGTTCATCATGACATGAGGGCTTATGCAAGGCATGGAAGCACCATCCTTAAATCTTACTCGGTAACTTGTATAATAAAGCATACATTGCACAAATATTTTCAAGAACCCATGTGTACCCACAAGGTTAGTAACATGATTTTTAAATTCTTTTTTTTAAAGGAGAGCTGACATTCAGAGGAAGCTGCATTCTACCTCCAATACCACAAGTTGTGGTTTCCCCATTCCCCCACCCCCATATCACCAAGTATAGCATTCACACACTCTTGATAATTAACCTCTTTGGTTTTATTATATATTCTAATTCTGTGTCTTAGATCGCGTGCCTTTACCATTTTGATTTGTGAGACTTCTTGTACAAAATGCAAAAAGCACTAGAATATCATGGGGATAATTGCTTTTCTACTAATTTAGTGCAGTAATGATGATACCTAGTCTTTTCCTTTAATGGAGGAAATATTTTATGTTTTATTAACTATGTTTTTTCTTTTCCCTTTGATATTTTTCCTGATGTCTGATAGCATTACAGGTTTTCTGCTGGAATTAGTCCTCTGCTACACATTTCACATTTCCTACTCCAAAAGGGATCATTTATGGTAAAACTCTAAAGGCCAGATGCTGCCCTTTGTAAAGAGAAAAGGACTTGAGATAAAAACTTCGTAACAGAAGTGTTTGCTAGAGAATAAATGGCATTCTGTTGGTAGGTGATTCCACAATATGCAGATTGAGATCTGTGTAATTTTAACTGTGATGTCACATGTCACCTCTGTTAATACCATCAGAATCTTGATGCTTCTTTCTTCTCATGGTTTAGCATATGTTTTGTTTGCAAAAAGTTTCAAAAAGATAATCCAGTGGTGTCTGCATGTACTCCCTGCTGGACTGTTTGAGCCCTTCAGTGGACTCATTCATAAGATGATCACAGGGGGATGGCCAAGCATCTGTATTTTAGAAACATTATACAAGACGAATGCAAGAAGATTTATGCAAAGGTCATAGAAACATAGAAACAAAATGAGTCAGAAGGGGTCTCCTGGGCCATCTAGTCTGACTCCAGGCTCCAGCCATTTCCACTCATGTAATTGCCAACATGTGGCTGTCCAATCTTTCCATGAATACCCTCACTGATGGGGCCTCAACCTTGGAATGCCAAGGTTCCATATCCTAGTACTTCCAAGTACTTCCTGATGCCCAACCTGAAGCCTGCTCCCTTGAGCTTTTCTCCATTGGAATGTATTCTGCCCTCCACTGCAGGGAAGAGCAGATCATGGCCCTCCTCCACATGATATCCCCTCACATACCTATAAGTTGCTAAAATATCCCCTTGGAGTCTTCTCTTCTCCAGGCTGAAAAGACCCAGTTTCCTCAATCTCTTTTCATATCCTCTATCGGTAGCCGGCTAGTGTGACCCTGCACTGAACCGATTCTAAACTAGCTATGTCTCACCTATAATGTAGAGCCCAGAACTGGATGAAGTACTCCAGTTGTGGGTGCACCAGAATCGTGTAAGCAGTACCAACACATCTAGTCCAGGATTCTGTCCATGCAGTAGCCAACCTGCTGCCAGTGGGAAGCGCACAAATGGGACATGAGTGCACGAGCATTTTTCCAAGCATGCTTGCCAGCAACTGATACAATGGGATGGGGTTGGAATGATGGCACTGACCCATCTTGGCATTCATTCCTTGCTTCTGTTTTGCATTCAGTTTCTGGTGTCCATTCATGTTTGTTCAGCTATCAAAGACATAGTCAGGGGTTTTATAACTTCCTGAAAGCAAAGATGGAGGGTGGTGGCAACTGATTTAATAGGCATAGATGTCAACATTAGCAAGTGGGGCTTGTGCTCATCCTCCTTCCAAGTGAAGACTAAATTCCATTTTGGAGAGCATAAGAACCTGAGAAAGGCCAAGATGGATTAGACCAAGAATCCATCAAGTCCTGCATTCCGTTCCCCCAGTAGAGAAACTGCAGGAAAACCAGAAGTAGGACATGAATGTAAAAGCACTGCCCCACCATACTCTCCAGTAATTGGTATGCCGCTGATATAGCCATTGTGACTAGCAGCCACTGATAGCTGTTTCCTCTGTAACTCTGCTAATCCCCCTTTTAAGCCATCCAACAAAAATGTAGTTTGATCTAGCCTAAAACTGTGACAGGAGACATTCAGAATATGCGTTTCTGTGGAAACCTACAGTACATTTAATTATTGCACCCCTATTTTACCTCACTGTCCATGGATCCAATATTCCTGATTTGGGATGGGTGCTCTGCCTCTCCATTGGGCACACAATAAGCTTCAACCATCATTCTGGCAACAAGTAACTACAAAAGTGGCCTTTTCCCTAGAAAAATGGGAGAGAATGCATCTAGGAGTCCAGAAGGTGATGCTTGAAAACCTATTATGTTTTATGTTCATACAATAACAGCTATATGCCCTCTCTCCTTGTATACATAAGGACACTGAACTATCTAAACAGCCAACTTATTAGCAATTAGATGAACTAGAGGAACTAATGCTACCTCTCCAATCTGCATGCCTGATTATTGTTTCTGTCTTTTTTAAACTGTTTCCCCCTCCTTTTTTTTTAAACAAAAGATTCTAGGCAAGCAAAAATACCCCTGAATAATGCTGATTGTACTCCTCTTCAAGAAGAAATAATGGAGCAGAATCAGGTGATAAAGGAAATTAATGGTTTCCAATTTACAGCAAATAGTGATAAATAGAAACACACTGGAATTGCTTACACTCCCACTAATGTGAGCTAGCTAGTCTAATGTATGTTTGTTTGTTTGTTTATTTATTTATTTATTTGGCTTTTATGGGCCAGCCAGTTGTTCCAAAACTAATATTAGAATAATAAAATGGGAGGAGTAAGACTGTAATCAGCAAGTGGGCAGAAACAGCTTCTTAAAATTCCATTTGGATTTAAGCTGATCCCAATTTCAGCATCTTTTACAACATGCAAGGGGACAGGTCCAGCCCTCATGATATTTGCGCAGGTTGGCCTATGCTAAGACCTGAACTACCTTGTGTTGGAATGACATCACCAGTCAGGAGGAATAAAGAAGTTATTCAGCTAGCTCACATTGACTGCACTTCTCAAATGAATACATGAACAAGACAAATTTATCCTTCAGGGTTTTTTTTTTTCACTTCATCCAATTTTGCAATGCAGTTCTCTTTGAACAAAAACAAAACAAAACATGTGTATTAGGAAAATTGCATACGAAGATAAAATAATGTGCAAATATTTGGGCTTGCAAAATTTATGTATTATGGAATTGGGTACGGAAGTACACATTATTTTTTTAAACTTTGAATGCTTTAAAATGCATGTATGTGAAAAAACAAACCACAAACTGATATGGAAATGGGATAGAATGAACATGGGCTTGAAAAAATGATACAAAAGAAAACAGGCAGACTCACCGAGCCCTGTCAGCCTACAAAGGTTATGAGAGGTGCATATATAGTGGAACAGGGGTAGTGTGGGTATTCCTATATCCCATAATGCCTTCCCTTAAGGGTTGAATAAATCTAGTTTTGGTTTTTCCTTTTC
>NW_025335440.1:26171159-26211386 GCF_004798865.1 Varanus komodoensis | reverse complement strand
TTTTAAGGTCACTTTAAAATGTGAACACGTTACATGTGAAAAGGAAATACCTGTGAAAAGGAGGAAATTCACAGTCTGGTATGGACATGAGAAGAAATGAACTTTGAGGTGCAATTTGGATGACTTTGACAAGCTTGAGTTTTACTTATACACACATCCCTAAAATATAAAGAAACTAAGACTATTGTTCAGAAAAAATATCATTTGTGAAAAATGGATGAGAATAAAGTGGTCTTTTGCTGACACATAAAAGCCAGTAAGGTTGGCACAGCCCTAACCCAGTTCCCAGCATCCTAACCACAGAGAATGAGAGAAACCTGGAGTAGGTTCTCTACTGAAGATCTAAGCAAACGAACAGGAACCATGAGAGAAGGCAGTCCTTTGGATGGTCTGGTCCAAGCCAAAACCTAGCACCTTGAACTGTACCTGGAAACAATCAACTGAGATCATTTAACACCAATGTGTTATGCTCTGACTGGCACCTCACCGTCAGCAGGCTGCCTCTTCTGTTCCGAATCAGCTGCTTTTTCTGAGTAGTCTTCAGTGACAGCCCCATATACAATGCGTTGCAGCAATCTAAGCAGGATGTTACCAGGATCTTGCCTTACGGTGGTAATATTCCAAGAACTGTATTGTACAGTTGGAGTTAATGGCAACCATTCAATCCTATGGAGGAAATTAAAAGTACACAGAATTACCACTGATATGGAAGCCTTTACTGGTGTTGCTGCTGGTGGAGAAAGCAGCATGTTTAGTCCCATCCTGTGATGGATTTTGTACTTGTGCTAGGGTGTGATGGAACACCATGTTAGGAACTGGCTTTAGGTCAGAAGCCACGTAATTTAGCAGCTAAAATGCTGGACTAAGACTGAAGGAACCTGCGTTCAGATCCCCATTCAGTCATGAAGTATACTGAGAGACTTTGGGCTAGGTTGGCTACTGTCTCTGTGAAACCTACTTCACCTGCAAGCACTTGCAAAGCGGTGGGGGACAGGATGTGCCTTGGTCTTCATATAATAGGTCAGTATTGGGAAACAGTCGTAGTTAGAAAGAAATAGTACCTTTTAGAAAAAGACATTCCCCTTTCTTTCTTATTGTCTATTAAGTTGTCCTTTGCTCTCTGCAGCTTTTATACATACTTGGATCTATTTATTTTCAAAATCTGTCCATCGTTAGTTATTCAAAAGACATTGATTGAATGACTGATTGATTAGCTAAACTTGACAGAGCTAACTTCAGCCCACATCCAAATATATCCATTTTGTGCTGGATCCTGACATAGAGGAGACAACTGGAATTGATCTGCTTGGAGTATGATGAAGTCTGGGTTTAACTCTGCATTTGTAAAACATAATTATTTCATTTTATCTCAACGTTCCTCTGACAAAAAAGAATGGAATGACACAGTTAAGGCTCTGAGTAGCACTGAGGCTGAATAGTCCTTTTTGGAGGTTTATTCTCTTTGCAACCCCGCTCACAGGTGTTCGATTGTATTGATGAACTTGGGGAACCTCTTTCAGCCAAAGGAGTGGGGTCAATTTCGGAAAGGGTCTCAGGGGGCCACATTCCACTGGTGGGTGGAAGGGGGACGGCTGTGGCCAAAAAGAAAATGAGTGGGACCAATAATACAGAAGATGCTAACATATATTTAAAACTCTTACTGCCAGTAATTAAGCTTTAGGAGAGGCACTTCAACCTTTCAGAATGGGGGAAAAGATACATAAAAGCTGGAAACCACCAGTATTTGGGGATGAGGGCCAGGGGAAAGGGAAAGGGAAAGAAATCTGGGAAACCATGGCCAGTGGATTACAACCTCATGAAGAACACATTTGGCCTCTAGTGAGTTTCTACCCCTCTGGTTTAAGCCAGAGTCCTAATGAAGCCAATGGTTACCATACAAGTGTCTGTTCTTTTAAAAAGTATAACCGTCCTATTAATATAACAGTGAACCAGTTCAAACATTGCCCGTGCCTACCTTAGCTTAACTGCAGTTGTGTAAGCATCTGGTGGTTAGCACATGGTGAGACGAGTGATGTAGTTTCAGGAATGGATCGCCAAGTGCAGCAATATATGTTTTCCCCACTGGCAGCCTTTTCTTAGCATTTAAGTTTCTTGAAAGCCAGCTTGTTATTTCAAATTGATGGAGAAGGAAAGGAATTTAAAAAGGCACCAGATGACAGTGGCTTCAAGTGTTTTGTGTGTGTGCATGTATCAAGAACAAAACAGATGGATTCTCAGACAGAAAGCTTCCTATCTATTTTCACTTCCAAGCATTCAGATGGTACATGGAACACCCTCTTTTGAAGGCTGTAACATGTCTGTTTTTTTGTGGGGAGGAATTTGTATAGACCTTCTGAGAATTCCAGCCCCCGTGGTTCATCCAAAGCAGTAAACAGAGCTTATGTACACATACATTGTACGCTTAGTGCAGGCTTTATGCACAAGGAGCCAGGCACAAGGCAGTTTTCTATACCCACTTACAGGTGTTGGCACATGGGATACTTTCAGAGGGATGTGTAGAGTTCAGTGGGTTGGTGGTGAAGTCTCATTTTTGCACTCCAAACTTCCACTGAGAAGTCTAGAGCAGGAATGCTGAACCACTGTCAGATCAGGTGCAAAATTCCATTTCAGAGATGCTCTTGGGGGGTTGCATTTCAGAAGTGGGTGGGTCCACAGGCAAAAGGGGCAGAACTAGAATACTACCCTTTTGGCATACTTGGCATAAAACTCTTACCACCTTAGTGCTTTTCAAACTTTAAGAATAGATAAAACCTGTTCAAAAGCTGTGCAATGAGTAGCCATTGGAAGTGGGGCCAGGAGAAGGACAAGGCCATGTGTGAAACCCCAGAGGGCCAAATTGAGAACCGGGGTGAGGGGTGGGGGGCAGATGTTGCTCCCAGACATGGGTTTCTGAATCCCTGCACTACAGTCTTCTCTCTGGCTGCAGGGTTGACTTCTATGGGCTTCTATGCTCTACTCTTTTGCTTGCCTTCTGATTCCTGCATTCCATCCTTTATAATAACAACTCATATGTCATGGCCCGATCCATCTGCAGCTGCTCCCCAAAGGCTGATGTTGAAGTACCGCTCTGTTCATTCCTGGACCATTGACCATGTCAGCTGGAATTAAATGGAGTTGGATGCCAACATCCTCTGGATGGTGACAAGTTCTCCACTCCTGCTACAGCAAAAGAACACCACCACCACCATACTGCCTTTGAGAGCCCCTAGAAGATTTTGGGTGGTCATTAAGCAAGCAAAGGACAGCTTTGGGAATGACTAAAGAAGGATTGTCAGGTCAATGGAGAGGCATTTTTCACTGAGGTATCCAAGCTTTCTGTAACATATGAAGGAGAATTTGAATAGTGTGTAGCCACGCATTTGCAACTTGAAAGTTTTTTCTTTGTAAATTGTTTTGGAGTTATACACAGAACTGAATGCAGGAATCTCATGTTTGATTTTATGGTTCTTAGATAATATTGAAAGCCTGCATGGCTCTATATCTTTTCTACAATTTCTCTAAGGTTGGCTCAGCAACTTGCCTTATATGGGCTGGTGGATCTTATGGTGATTTTCAAGAAGGCAAAAGGGGGTAGGTTTGTGAATGCTTTGGAAAGCCTTTATTTTTCCCAGCACTCTAAAGCACAGCAAAAGTTTGTATTCCATTAGTTTGAGAGTATTTGCTTCTCAAAGCTAAAGTGTTCTGTTTTGCTGAGCTGGGTCATCAGTGGAGGAATGTAACATCCATCTTGCAGCTTACTTGAGTCAGGTCTTTAATTAATGACCTGGGAATCTGCTTTATCTTTTAAAAAGATAAAATCTAATTGTGGTTCGAATTAGACTGTCTAATGAACGTGACCACAAAGCAATCGATCAAAAGATACAGGGGAATAGTAGTGACTACATTAAATAAACCTCTTGTTTGTTTTGCATAACTATCTAAGGGGATCATCACTAGCTATATTGATGCATTCTGTAGTAGAATTTTAGCCAATTATAATGGTGCATCCCCAAGACTTTTAAACATGTATTTAAGGACTTGCAAGATCCAAATGCAAAAGTGGCATAGAAACAAAAGACAAAAGGCACAGGTCAGCCAAAGTAAATGTTTTTAAAGTCCCAGTGACCTCAATGGGGCATTGAGCATTCAATCATATAGCCAGTTTTGATCAGTGGGACTCAAAGGTGCTTAACTTTAGTTGGATCATGGTTGTGACAGCTGGCTAAATTGTGCTATCAGTTTGCTTTTCCTGCGAAGGTTGCCTCAGTTTTATTACAAGCATCAGGTAAGTACTCTTTCCGGCAGTGTTTAAAGATTCATATGGTGACATTTATACAAACATCTTGGGTTGGATTCAAGATTTGCCTTCTATAAGAAGGAGGGATCTTTCATGAGAGCTCTGCTCACAGAAGGTCCAGATGCCCAATTTTTGATAATCTCCCTTCCAACCACAACACTCTTCAGTAGGGTGCCCTGACCCTCTCTGTAGCTTTTTCAGGGGGCTGGTGCTGAGGGGAGAAGTGAGTGGGGAGGTGCACTTTCCCCAATCCTGTTATTGTTGTTTTTCCGTCACAAAGTCATGCCCAACTCTTCACAAGCCCATGGACCACAGCAGCCAGGATTTCCTGTCCTCCACACTCCCCCGGAGTCCACCCAAACCCACCCAATCCTGTTGCACATGCCTAAATCTGGATCCTACTCATTTTGTAGAAGCATGACAATTTTGTGGATTGTTATGAACCACAGAGTTTTGGCTAGTGGGCAGCATAGAAATGCTAATAATCACCATAATAAATTTCCCATGTACTATTGTCATATATATATATTTCACTCACCCATTCATTCCAATATAGTAATGCTATCAGACAAGCATACTTAGGAAGAGATTTCCATGGTTTGGGTGCAACCAGAGAAAAATTGCTTTCTCTGATAACTCAGAGCAGAGGAACTATGGAGAAAAGGGGCCCCTGAAGATCATCACCCTTGAGGAGCAGAGTCATGTGAGAGGACCCAGGATAAAAGGAACAGTTTGAATTGATTTGGAAGCAAAGTGGAAGCTGGTGGAAATTCTTCCAATGCTGGGCTGCTGTATCTCATGTGTACCACTGAGAGCATTACTTAGGGCTAAAGTAGCCTAGGTATGAATGCATTTCTGTATTTTCAGAAGAAAATATAGCAGCCACAGTGGGTTTTGAACCAGCTCACTCTGTGGCACTGGGGAGAATCATTAACTCTTTCTGCTTTGCTGCTTTCCCAGTTTAAAATCACTACCCCCCCCCCCTGAACTTGGACTATTTGCTCCAAGGAGGAGGCAGCTATGGGTAATGCTCCAAGGGGTATTTTTTTGGGAGGAGAACAGTAACAAGGAAAGGGTCAAGCCCATTTCCTGAACTGTGGTTTCATTGCAGCTTATTTGGTTTGTTTTTTAAACAAAGATTAAGGAATGCAATCATACATGTAATGTATTTTGTTTCTAGAATTGGGCAGGTTTATTAAGGGTGCTTCCAAAACATCCTAAAGGGCAGGACAGTGGGGCTTTCCCTTTACTGGGCTAAGCACAAAGTATTTATATAAAGGGATAAAAGGAATAAAGCGAGAAGTGTTCGCAAAGCAAAAACCACCAAAACAGGTAGGCTTTATGGCTTTCAAGAAAGACTGTATTCGACAACAGCAGTGTGCAACAATGCCTACTTCTGCACAAAGCCATACATAATGAAAAAGGAATGGCCCAGTATTGATTCCCTATGGGAGAGGAGGGAATTAATCTCCCCAAACATGGTCCTATTTTCTTTTAATGAGCAACAGAGGAGGGAAATAGGATGGATATTAGAAGGACAAACAAAGGCAAGGACTAGCAGACATGAGCAGAAAGGGATGGCAGGCATTTTACTTTTGGACTGTGTCAATCTGTAAAATACGAGATCTCAAAATAAAAGCATTGAATCAGCATAACAAGAAACAAAAGAGTGAGAGTTGTGCATGTAAGTGCTGTGAGGAGAGGAGAGGAGAGGAGAGGAGAGAAGAGGTGTACAACACATTGAGCTTACAAGAAGACGAATATCTTTCACACTCTGGGTTATTTCATAAATTTCTGAAAACAGCACTCATTTGTGTAAGTTGCTAGTTTCTGGGGAGGTGCTTAGAATGCAAAGGAACAATAAAAACCTGCAATTAATTCTTCAGTGTAATTCAGCCACGTTTTATTAGCATGAATGATAGCACTCAGAATTTATCTAGCATTGCTGCATGCTCCAAATGATTTTACAAATCCTGGCTCAGAAAAACTCATAACAACACTTGAAAGAGAGGCCAATGTCGATAGTCCCACATCGCAGAGGGAAAACCTGGGAAATAATAGTGAGCCTAAAGTCATGGGCAGAATCCATGGTAAAGACTTGAACCCACTCCCTCCCTGCCATCATATTTTTAGCCATTGCACAACCCCAGCCCTGAGATTAGAATTGAAGCAATTCTTCTGATAAAATGAGCAGTGTGGCAAATTTTTCAGCCTATTCATTTTTGCCCATTCATTGAAGGAAGAGGTGCAAAGAAATTGCACTGAAACTGTGGAAAAGGCTGAGAATTTTGAAGCAGTTCCTCCATTTGCAATGATTCAGTGCTTGTCTTATTGAAGGGAGAGTGCTGAGGATGAAGTTGCTGGTGGTGGGATGTGTTTTTAATTGCACAATTTTTATCCTGGTTTGCAGCCTCTTTGGAAACTTGAACTTTCAGAAATGCCCCCTACAGGACTTTACCAGAACTTTCTGCTTTGGGGTTGTTGAGTGTTGCCTGCCGAATGCCTGAAAGATGAGTGAGGACTTCTTGTCTTCTTTTGCTGAGTGAGGGCTTCTTTTCACAGCAACCAAACCAAACCACACATGCCTCATTCAGCATTTAGCCACTCAGCAGGCCTCTGCAGTGAAAAATTCCAAGGGAGAAAGTTCTGCTTGTCCTTTAGGGAGCTTCTAAGAAAGCTCAAGCAGTCAGAAAGCCTGTGAGTGCAGAACAGCCTAAAGATGGTAAAATGCAGAGCATGCAAAAAATCCCTCCATGTCCTCTTTATGGGAAGGTGTGCACTGAAGACCTGGACCAAGAAATTACTCGGACTTTTTCAGCAACTCTTTGGAAGAGGCAGAAAAAGGACTTCCTTTTTCAAAAGGAAAGAAGTGAAAAGGTCTAGGTAAAATTGCCAAGTTTCCCTTTGGACTAAAACAATGAAGACTCCAATGCTATTGTTCCTTATGGTCTTTCTTGGCATTGCTATTATCACTTGCTTCTCGAAGCAGCGAGCAAGCAGACAGTGACCCTTTCTTCTCCTCCAGCTCACATTATTTCTATTTATAACCCACTTTTTTTCCTTTCAGGGAACTCAGGTCAGCTTACAATTCTCCCCCTCCTCTCAGTCTTGTCCTCATAACAACAGTCTTGTGAGGTGGGTTGTGACCAGACCAAAGTCACCCAGTGAGCTCCATGGCTGAGTGGGGACTGGAACCTGGATTGCCTGAGTCCCAGTCCTGCAGTGTTATTCATTACACTACACTACACTGGCTCTACACCACACAACACTACTAGCATCTGGAGTAGGGGGCTTTGGATGGGAAGTAGAGTAGAAAAATTGGGAATGGAGTAGAATATTTTTTCAGGGGTTCCCCCCTGGGATTCCTTGAAAAACATTGAGGAATAAGCAACCCCCATTTTTCTGGTCCCCTCCTCCATTTTTACCCCAGTCTTTCTCATCTTTAGATGGCAATGGTGAAAGAGATAAGGCTTAAACTTCTCCCCACACACAACTGGTCATGCCTACTATTAAAAACACAAAGGTGTTGAGGTTGTTTGCATGCAATGCTGTTATGAGTTGTTTTGGATTAATTGCTAGGTTGTGTAACCCCTAAGCAGTCCAGGTTCACAGTTAGAATCATAGAATATTAGAGTTGGAAGGGGCTAATAAGGCCATCAGGTTCAATGCCCTGCTCAGTGCAGGACTTCAAGTTAAAGCAGATCGCCATCTGACAATCTTGACTAGTATAATATAATAATGGACTTCTGACTGCTTCCAGTGTGGGAGAGCACACAAATTTCCTAGGTAATTGGTTCTAGTGATGTTCTACTCTAACAGGCAGGAGATTTTCCTTATGAGCAGCTGAAATCAGGTTTCTGGACTTCAGGGTGTAGATCCTACGAAGGAGCTGATCATGGGATCTAAGCTAAGGTGGAAGAGGCAACTTTGCAGCAACCATTGTGTCTGCTTGTGCATAACAAAGCACAGGTCTGAAAAACAGTTACTCCTATATGTGAACCAGATCAATGCGGATAATGATGCATTTAAGCCACAGTTCTGCCCTGAAAGATGAGAACTTCAGTCATTTGGGTTCTCCAGAGCCAGTACTCCTTCCTATGTACTGTGCAGAATATATACTGGGCAATTTTTAAAATGTGATATATGCTGCTGCTTTTTATTTTTTGTATTTTGGGTCATCAAAAAATGCATTTAACCTGCGATTCATGTATTATATAGCACCATGATTCACAACATTTTTTGTTATTCTGTATTCATTTCATGCTAATAATTGTTGATATTAAAAAATGCTACGGCTTTGGAACAAATGATCAATGTCAAACAAATCACTTTGCTGACAAGAAAAGAGATATGGGCAATATGAGTGTTTCAAACACTTCAGGCAGGGATGTGCAGAATAAGATTAGGATCTAAAAGAGATTTGATCACCATCATCTCAACAACAGGATGTTGACAGCTAGAATAAATAACTTCTCAGGAGCAACTTGTTAAACTGGGTTAAAAAAGGGATGTGTGATGATCAGGACCCCTCCAATACCTCCTCCCGATCAGATTATATTTTATTACTCAGCTGAACTGTACGGCATGATTCGGTTTGTGGTTAACTAAAGGGGGTCACACAGCATAAAGAACTCATATCACCCAACAGCATTTTGGCAGAAATTGCAAAGGGAAGAGAAAGAGGCTGCGGGTATCAGGAGAACAGAGGAAGCTGCATTACGCCAAGTCAGACGATTTGTCTGTCTAGCCAATTATGGTCTGGCAGTGGCTTTGCAACAGAGGTCTCTCGCATCGCTGGCTTGCTGATGCTTTTACCTGGAGATGGCAGGGATCAAACCCAAGACCTTCAGCATCCAAACTGTGTGCTCAACTACTCTGCTTCAGTCCCTTCCCTTAAAGAAGAGTCAAAACGGTCCTTTTCAGGCTATACATATCAGGGAAAAAGGTCTGCCTTTGAATTCAGAGCCAAGAAGTTAAGTGCCATACATACTATGGTGAGGTGTTTCTTGGATCACTTAGAATGCCACTGGGATTCTGAACTGCATGGGCATCTTTGGCTTGCTTGGCCTCTCGTGTAAAGTGATACCCCACCTCCTCGTCTGGGGCTCTTTTAACCATGTCAAGGAAAACATTTAATTTTGTCATGGCTCTAGGCTTGGCTTCTGGCAGGTACAGGTCTCCTGTCTAGTAACTGTACGTGGAGAAAACAATATGGCAGGCTACTGTCATAGGCGAACTAATTAAGTCAATCCATCTTTCTGGCTGTAGATCATGATATACTTAATTGATTTAAAAAATTTCCATTCCCTCTTTCAGTATTACAGCACCCAGGAAGGCTGGTTGTCAGACAGGTTGCTCCCTGCATGGGGAAGGAAATTTCAGAGTAACAAAGCCTCTCCTTTTTTATACACAAATAGGCAGGGTGCATCTTTGATGCAATAATGATTTGTTAGGGTCCAAGTCACCATTATCATGGGACCTTTAAGGGAAGGGCAGTTTTAAAGTCTGGGAGATATGTAGGTAGGTGGGAACACAAGAAGGCATGTTTGGAGGGCTAGAACATAGTCCCTTTCCAGATACCTTGTGTCTGTCAGGTCATTCCTGCATAGATCTGAATCCACGTGGAGACCACCTCCTTCTTGAGAAGTGAGGGGTGACTCCCATGTGACTTGAGGACATCTGGCAAGGATTACTACTGGTCTCAACAGCAGTATTCTATGCCTACTCTGTGCTTGCTTCTCCCTTTTAAGATTACTGGCTGGTTAGCCAGGATAATTAGAAGCTTCTCTGAGAGTGCAATGGTCAGCTCACCTACACCTTCTTCTCCCCAATCTCCATCATTCTCTTAGTATAGCTAGGGAAGTCTTCAGTTCTTCTCAGTTTGACTCCTGCTCTCTTGCATACTGTTTTCCTGCTCTCCTTGGTGCATTGTCCTCTCTTTCTCCCCTCACATCCTCTTTCCTCTTCTTCCCGCCTCACCCTCGCTCCTACTTATTTCTGTTACTGTACAACTAGGGGAGCATGGGCAATTCTGTGGTGACCCCGATGGCTCTTCACAATCTTCTATTGGCTCATCTCCTCTTCAGCTGTAGTCTTTTACCTCTTAGTTTCAGTGACTGAGTTTGCATTAAATGACAACCCAATGGTATCTTCAAACCTGGGTTAATTACCCCAGCTGGCTTGCTTGTGGGCAACAAGCTTCCCCAAGAACCTGTGAGCTGTTGCAGGGGGCTTTGTGCTTACCATCAATTGTTACATTATCTGAAATCAACTGAGGTTTAAAAGTCCATATTCACACAACTGCAAAGGTTAATAATTGCAGCGTAGCTTTAAAAAAAGCAATGTGCTTTTTTGAGCAAAAATATTTTTTTAAGGTTCTGACAGGCACTTTGAAGGGGCTGTCAGCAGCTTTCAAACCAGGGGTCATGAAAAACAGCTGTCAGGCCAGTTTCAGTAATTGCTGGGAAAAATAGGTAGAAAAGCTACAGTGAGGCAAAAATGGCTCACAGTTGTGGTGGGGGTTCCTCCAGTAGGACAGAGTGGAGAGAGGACATTGGGAGGGACCACCCACCCACAGTGAGCTAGATCATCAGGTGGCCATACTGACTGGAGATTACGTAAGTTTCAACCTAGCTAGCCAAAGAGCAACCTCAGACTGGCCACGTGCAGAAGGAGAGGCAGCAGTTGTTGGGGGCAATACCAGGTCTGTGGGGCTTCCTGGAGGTATCTGATTGGCCACTGAAAGAAATAGGATGTTGAACCAGATGGACCCTTGGCCTGAACCTGCAGGGCTCTTATGGCTGAGATGAAAAGCGAATTGTGTCCATCCACCCCCCATGTCAAATATGCATCATTTTCTGTGTGGGGTGGGAGTCAGAACCTCTGCTGTCTTGCAAGGTGGCATCACCTCTGCCAATTCAGGAAAGATGGCTGAGTCTGGCAACATTCAGAAAAATAGCAATTAGATGGCTCCCTACGAAGAATGTGTAACCTGTTCTCCAGCTGGAGACATATGCGACTGCAATTATGGAAAAGACACGAAGAACACCGGGAGGCCATGGTGAGAAAAATTAAAATTAGACCCGTTCACAATTGCTCTGTTCTCAGCAGACTATCTCTGTGTGGCTGATTGGGGTTTCTGAGCAGTATGCTTTGATTTCAGTAGTTGGTTGGTGTTTAAAAAAAACACAACTTTTTTGAGGCTGCACTCATGCATCTTGGCTTTTCTTGAATGTATTCTTCCCCCCAATAACTGTTGACAGGTCTAGCCCTGTAACCATCTGGCTTTTGAAGTAATGAGACCAAATGAAATAGAGCTTGTGGGGGGTAGCGGGGGGGGGGGGAGATAACATCCTTTCCTTAATCTATTAATAACTGAAAAGTGTTGATTTTGGTGACAGCCTGATACTTGATTGTGAAGCATATTGGTTAATTAGGAGAATCATAATGAAGGTTATATGAAATTCCTCCAGCAATAAAATAATAAAAAATAAGCAGGGGTTGATTTATTCTCACAGGCAGGAGAAGTGATCACCATGAACTTTACATATGAATAAATAAAATTCCTACATATAGTCTCTCTCTCTCTGACACACACACACACACACACACACACACACACACAGAAGATAACAAAATTTGCTATTCATCCCCGTTGTTGCTACTTTACTCAGGAAAATACAACTGCATAGCTCAATTCAACTTGCTGTTTAAAATCTCTAGTACATGAAAGGAATTGCAGGAATGTGTGCCCTGGCTCTCTCCTCATCTTGACAGTTTACGGATATTTGAGGTGTTGCTTGGTGACTATGTCTGTCTAGAGCCTGGCCGTGAAATGGATTCTAATTACTAATACATTTCTTTTGGTTGTGATCATTCTGCGTGGGGAGAATTCAGGGCTTTTCCACCACAGATCTGCTATCAGCAATATGCTGTTCATTTTAACTATTATTCTTTCAAAACCCAGGGTGGAGTTCCACAAGGGGAAGCAAGTTATTGCTGCAAGATCCATCCCAGACCAGTTTTTCTGTAGCTCTTGATCAGGTCAGCAGATGAAATTGATCTTATGTACTCCTTTTCTTCTCTACTTCTTGATATGGCTTTTCAACCCATGATTGCTTCACCTAGGATTGTTGGATCACAATTTTCCAAATGAGATCCACATGTCAGCTATGTTATTGGCATTTTCAAATTCAGTGAAGGTGTAATATTTTGAGAGAGAGACAGAGAGAGACTCAGTATTCACCAAAGTGGAAGGCTAGCTGAGGTTATGACTTTAAAGCATGGAAAACTAAAGAAGCGAGTGTCATCCTTCTCCCAGGCCTGAGCCAGAATAACCGTTCAGAGTTCTTGGATGAGGATGCTATTGTCAGGATGCCAGTGTTACCCTAGAAACTACCAACATCACAGGGGATGCTATGATTCTTGCCCATCTGTAGTTTAGGGCCTCGAGGGACCATAGAAAGGCTCCCAGTTTCACTCAAGAATTTTGTTAGTGTTCATAAACCATACAAACAAGCCATGTTCACCATCACAAATATGAGCTAGAGATATATTCTTTGAATTGATAGCAAATTCATGAACTTGCATTGGCATTCGGGAAAATGTGCATGTTTTAAAATGTTTAAAAGTGTACTTTTTTAAAAAAGTGTTTTATTGTATCGGATGGGGGGAGTGTGCATTTTTGGCATGATCATTTAAAAATGCTATATTTCCCCCATTCAAAGTGTGCACTTTTCTTGTATAACCCAAATGGAAATATGCAGAAACAAGTACTGGAAATGGAGCAAGATGAGCTTCAAAATAGTTTCTGGAGAATCTGGTTGATAACACAAAATTCTTGTTTGTCCATCTTGCACAGGGAAGGTCAACCTACCTCCCACTCCTGAGAAATGATAGTGTTAGAAGGTGCAGGCACAGGCAGCCAACTGCCAAAGAAACACATGCTTGGAGAGGGGCAAATATATAAATTCAAGTTTCTCTCTATTTCACATTTTCAGTCCAGTGAGGACATTTTTATGTTTTGGTAGAAATTTGTATGCATTTATATCTGTTTACACAGTTTTTGCAAGCAATTTTTCTAAGATAATGCATTTTAGCATTATTTTCTTCAATATATTCATTTGTTGTCCTAATTGTCCCCTAATACACACATATTGCTATGCAATTATTTATTGATAAATTCATTGCAAATTCAGAGAAATAAGAAATTTGAAGAATAACTGAAATTCAGTTTACTTCAAAATTTACTTCTGTTATTGGTTTGAAATTGAACTAATTTCTCCCCATCCTCCATGCACTATAAAGCTGAATGGAACCAGGTTTCTCAGGGGTAATGGCCTTCTTAAGAGGAAAAATGGAAGGAGGCTGGACAGGTTCTGGGACAGCAAGTTACTTCTGCCCCCAGCTGAAGTGAGAAATTGCAATAAGCAGTGTGCACTCTACTGATCCTGCTTCCTTACTCTGACTCAGCCTTGTATTTCAGCTAATATCCTGCTCCTGGTACCCTGCTTTGTCTTGGATTGTTCCACTGAGGTTGGCTTTGACTTTGCTATTGGACCATACCTGCTTTTGGACTTAGTTTGCTTGACCTCAGCCTCCCCTCAGAACCTGACACTTCTAGTGTGTCATGATATCTGACTAGGAATCTTGGGGGCTTTGTCATTCCCTGACCCTCCGTTTGATGGCATCCACTGTTTGAAGAGTTGCCTGGTCCAAGTCTTTCATAAGAACTATATGAAAAAAGAGCAGAAACCTTGAAGGTGCTCATTGCATTTAACACCATGGCAGCACACTGAGCAGACCCGTAGGTTTCCTGGTCACAGTCTCCCCCAGAATGGTGAGATGTATTTCTGTTTAAAATGTATTTCTTTCTTTATTTGATTTTATCCCAGTCCTTCCTCTTAAAGAGCCTAGAGTACTTAACAATCTATATAAAACATAGTATACTGCATAAACAGTAAAATCATTAAAATGAAATACAATTAAAACAACCAGTCAAGGAATAAGAAGAAAAATGGAATGCATTTGTATGGAATGTATTTGTATCCCCAATTTTGTTGCACAAATAAATATATGCGGAGGCTCCAAAAAGTTTCCACCCTTTTATATTTTTGTTGGAAATAGTGAGGGTGGGAGGAGAAGTAATTGGTCGTGTCTGAGTGTCATGTGAATAGTCTGTCTGGCAAGCCGGCTGCCCTTACAGTTTAGTATAAGAGTTGTCACGCTGTGATGAAGATGGCTGCGAAACTTATAAATTGCACCAAAGAGGAACAGCGTTCTGTCAAAGGGAATTGTGTTGTTGCATGACAACGCCCACCTCCACACCACGGCCCACACATTGGAAACCTGCAGACAATTGAAGTGGGGGGTTATGAAACACCCAGCTTATAGTCTGGATTTAGTGTCACCTGATCTCCCCCTTTTTGGACCAGTCAAAGAAGCTTTAAGGGGAAGAAGATTTGCATGTGATGATGATAATGAAAGCAGTGGTGCATAAACCAAAACACATTTTTTGTGATAGAATTAAAAAGTTGGTATGATGCTGGGAAAAATGCATCGTAAAGGAAGGTGACTATTTAGAAAAGTGACATAGTTTGTTTTTGAAATTCTTAATAAATAGAGTTTTAAAAAGTGCAGAAACTTTTTGAAGAACTCTCATATCTTCTAATGACAACAATGTGAGTGACATCCAAATCTCTTCTGAAAGGGAATAACCATAGTTGAGGTAATTATATGAAGTATGTTTAGATTTGCATTTCTAATGTATTTCCAAAATTAGCAAAGCTTAAGCAAACCTATGTCCCCTCTTTTCTTCTTTCTTTCATGTCCTTTCTTTCTGTCACCCTATCTGTGACCTCTTTGAATTCCTTCCTCCGACCATATCAAACAAGCCATTAGGGAAATGTTATGGCCAACCTCAGACTTGGTGGTATCCTAAAGGGGTTCCCCACCATTGCTATTTGTCCTTCCTCCCAAGGGTTTGCTCCCTCAGCTTTGGCAGGAAGTAGGGAGGACATGCACAGAGCAAGGGTTGGTTCTACCATTAGGTGGAGTGAGGAAATCACCTCAGGCAGCAGAGAGTGGGAGGTGAAGAGACCTTTCTGGAGAAGAGACCTGTGAAATGTGCGGCTTGTTCTGCACCCCTTAAGCTAGCCTGATGCCTTCAGTCACAGTGCAGGCTGCTATCTCATTGTTGGTGTTGAAAAAAGACTGAGCTACCAGACTAGTCCACTTTTGTACATGGATAGGGAAGGGGTACCATCTTGTCCTTTGCCCCAGGCAGCAAACTGTCTTGGGCCAGCCCGGCACTGCACCAAAGGTTTTATATGCAAGTGCTCCAAAATCAAAAGGAGCTATGTAGCTGATAAATACTTGTATGTATTGTCTGTTCCACTAGAACAGCAATTATCTACAGTTTCTTTTGCCAGAGACTCAAAATGGAAGTCAAGGCACCCATACAGCTGCTTAATATCTGTTCAGCCTGGTTGTCCATTCATCAGACTGTTGTCTAGTGGATGTCAGGCCTCTGCAACCCAATCTTTTCAAATGGAGATGCTGCCAGGGGTTGACCCGTTCCCTGTATGCACAATCTATGTTCTAGCCATGAGCTATGACTCTTCCCCAGGTGGCAAGTGGGCAATTTATCTTGGCTCCCTACTGCACACTATTAGTACTAGGGTAATGCACTCTCGCCTCTCCTGTGCTCGAGTCTCTGGAAAGGGAGCCAGCAGCAATGGTGGAGATGAACAGGAGAGCAGGCTCAGCTCTACTGAACTCTGCTCCTAGGTTTTCTATGCTCATTTCAAAGGTCCCCCCTTTAATTTAAACTACAGTGCCTGGGAATACAGCTGCATTGCAAGGACATGCCCAGGGAGGCCACAAACTCTTGCTTCATGAGGCCACAAACTCTTGCTGCAGAGGGGCCATCCATAGACAGCTAAGTCAAAACTAGCTGTCTAGCTCAGAATTGTTGCCTGACAGGTCCCTCCCAGCCCTGCTAAAGGGACACTGTGGAAGGATCTGCATGCAGTGGTGGAGCCAGGGCTGTTCCTCAGAGCCAAAGCCCAAGGCCCCGTGGCCTGGCACAGGGACTCCAGGTAACTCCCTGCATTGGCAAGCGATAGAAGAGCAGTGATGTGCTGGCTAAGCCAGGGATGACTCTGCTCACTGCAGCAACCCCCCCCCCCCTTCTCTCTCTGTAGAGCCAGAGGGAAGGCATGTACATAATTACAGATGCTCATTTTCCTATTTAGCTTTCATAATATATTAGCCTTTTCTACAACAAAATGGCTCTTATTCCCCAAGTCATTGTTTAGCATCAGGGCAGCAGAAGCAAACTCAATTTTATTCCTGAAGTTATGATGGTGTTATGAATTTAAAAAGTCTAAAAAGAGGAAGTATTATTTTCAATCTTCCTCCTCGTCCTCCTCCTCCTCAAATCAAGAATAGCAACTGGTTTTTGTTTGTGTGCTCAGGCACATCAGGAATGTAGAAGCAGTTGCAAATATTTATTTTCTCAATATTTTAACAGTGAATTGGTGTTATTTTTGATTTTATCATTAATGGTCGGATGCAGTGTGTTGTGTGTTCTCTGTTGTATATGGTTGCTTTGTTTTTTGTTTTTTGCAAGCTGTCCAGAGACTTTTGTATAGGATGGCATATAAAAACTCTAAATAATCAAATAAATATGGAATTGTGGCGTGGGTGGGAAAAAAGAGAAAAGTTAGTTGTGTGTTTCACAACAGAAATGGCTGCGGGCATTTAAAGGGAGCTCTGGCCACTCCCTCCCTCAGCCCATTAAGTTTAGAGGATAAACTCTATCTGCATTACAGTCTGCATGCGAAGCATATACCACCGTGCCCCTGAGCAACGACATAAGCACACCTTGTTCTGACACAGTGCCTTGGGGGTGCTGTGAGTCCTGCTGCACGGTGTTACTGACATGTCCCACAGGTGGATGCAATGGCGTGGAGACACCAGGGCTGAGACGCAGCTCTGTCACTTCTCCTACAAGCTTCCACCTGAATTGAGCTGTAATGTTCACAATAGCTGGGGAGGGGAGAATGGATCCCCCCAAACAATATATTGTTCTCTGTGTTTTGGCAGTGTGGCTGGCTTTACTTGAATGGGCAATTCAGACCCGTTGTTTTTACCAAAGTCCTGCTTCTGGCAAAAGCAGGGAAAGCAGCTTGAATTGGCTTGCTGGCATGGATCCATGAGGCCGTCTTGATGTTCAGGATCTCCTTGGAGTCGTGGCACAGGGACCGCCATTCTGATGCCTGCACTTCAAACTTGGTGCCACACCACTGGTTGATTCCCAGATCAATAAAGTAAACTTGGAATGTCACACTTTGTCGTGTGCAAGCCCTTTGTTGCAGAGTTTTAGGTCCCCACAGTAATTGAATTATTATTTTTTCTTTAGAAGAATATTTTGTTTATGTGAAATTCCCTGTCAATAAATTCTTGACCTGCAGGTGTTCTCCTACCATGCCACCCCTACCAATAGGGCTCCCTGTGGTAACCAGCAAATGGAGCTCTCCACTGCCGCACCCAAGTGAAGGCCGGCCACGTTGTTCTGGCACCTGATGCAGGAGATATCCCAAAGGGGCTCTCCCTGGAATCAAAATAAGAATAAAACAATGAATGCTTTGCTTCCCTTTCATGACAATGCAAATCAGCTTTCAAAGGGAGGTAGGTCACTCTGTTTAATGGTAGGGGTCTGTTTTGTAATTGCCTTTTCTTCTTCAGTGAGGCAGTTGGTACCTGCCCAAACATACTTTCTCCATAAATTAGCCCTAGTGATCAATTAATCCTAGTGAAGTTTTGTCACAAAATAAGTGAGGAGGAGGAAGAAGAAATGAAAGTTTGAACTTAATGGAGAGAAAGAGAAGATCAGCAAAAACAAAAATGTATTCATGAAGAGTTATTTGAGGGAGAAAATATGAGGGATTGCTGTGTGGAAGAGAACAAAGTCTGTGTGATCTGGTTATAATTTTATTTCCACGGATGTGATCAGTGCTTAATTTCTAAAAAAGTAATGCTGAGATTTTAATCTGTCCAGGATATATTCTATCACTATCGGGTTTGTGGGAGGAACATTGTAATTGATCAACAATGAGAGAAAGGTATTCTGCACCTATTCAGAGGCTCCTCTTATTTCACTGCTATTTTTACCAACACTGGTGAAATGTAAACGATTCTGGAAGTTCTAGAACTATGTGCAAATATTCATTATTTATATACACATATGCATTACACACACATAAGTGTACATGTCTTTATATGTGCCCAAAGACCCCAACAGGTTGCCTACCATGTGTTGGCATATGCCAATGTATGTCCTGTGCCCCAGAACTTTTAAGTACCTAGCAGCACACTGAGGGATTCAATGTAAAGGCAATCCTACGACAGAAATGTATGTCCCCAGTTCTGGACATCTGCAATCTTCACAGTATACTTGAACAAAGAGACATGCAGGATATATTGTACAAGCCATAAATTCATTACATCAGATAAGAAATCAGTCTTGGGCCCCTTCTGGACCACAAGGTGGTGCCACTGTGATAAGCATTCTAGGACAGAATGAATCAGTTAAAAAGTTAAGATTAAATGGCAAAGTTCTTACTGATAGTTAGGATCCAATGAATACAATGTACAACACAATATTGTTAACCTGTGCCTAGGAATTCAGGTTTGTAACATGCTTAAAGAGTGACTCCTGTTAGGGATAGGTTTTAAGAGTCTATGGCAGTGGTGGTGAACCTATGGCACGTGTGCCACAAAGGGCACGCAGAGCCCTCACTGTCGGCAGGCAAGCGAAGTTGCCCCAGCATTGCCCCTGCAGCTGAGCATCAGATAACAGCGCACATAGGGGCCATGCACATGCTCGGAAAGAAGTAGCAGCACCAGGCGATGATGTCACAAGCCGCAACTAGGTAGCTGGGGCTCGTCTGAGCTTTCGCATGGCCAGTCAGTGTGCTGCAAAGGATATGTATATGTTTGCTTGGACTGGCTGTGAGTTGTTTTTTCTAAACTAAAACTTCAGTTTTCAGGTTTTGTTGCAGTGTTGGCACTTTGTGATAAATAAGTGGGTTTTGGGTTGCAGTTTGGGCACTTGGTCTCTAAAAAGTTCGCCGTCACTGGATTAGGCCTATATTAGGGTTAGGGATGTGCACCAGGGTAGGGTTAGGGTTAGAAAAATGAGGTGTCCCGCCATGATTTTGATGCTTGGATTGTGTTTAGAATGGACAGGAATTATTATTATTATTATTATTATTATTATTATTATTATTATTATTATTATTACAACATTTCTATGCCGCCCCTTGCCAAGCTGTGCAGAAAAATCTACTATGGGAAGACTTTTTCAAAATCCCTCTCTTTTCAATAGAACTTTCACCCTCTTTTAGGGTTAGCGGTGTGCACCAGAGTAGGGTTAGGGTCAGAAAAATGAGGTGTCCTGGCATGATTCTGACAGTTGGAATGTGTTTATAGAATGGGCAGAAATGATGAGCAGTGCCAAAACAGCTACTTAGGGAAGGGGAAGGGTTTTTCAAAATCGCCCTCTTTTCAATGGAATTTTCACCCTCTATTAGGGTTAGGGGTGTGCACCAGGGTAGGGGTAGGGTTAGAAAAACAAGGTGTCCTGGCATGATTTTGATGGTTGGAATCTGTTTAGAATGGGCAGCAATGATGAGCTGTGCAGAAAGAGCTACTCAAGGAAGGCTTTTTCAAAATCCTTCCCTTTTCAATGGAACTTCTGCCCTATATTAGGGTTAGGAGTGTGCACCAGAGTAGGGTCAGGGCAGTGGTAGTGAACCCATGGCTTGTGTTCCACAGTGGGCATGTAGAGCCCTCTCTGTCAGCACTTGAGCCAAGTCACCCCAGCATCGCCCCTGTAGCTGAGCATTGGATAGCAGCGCACATAGGGGCCATATGCATGCTCAGAAAGGAGTAGTGGCGCCAGGTGATGACATCACAAACCGTGGCCCATTAGCCACAACTCATCTGAGCTTTCACATGGCCAGTCAGGGCACTCTCAAGCATATTTGCTTGGCTGGATGTGAGCTTTTTTTCCTGAACTAAAACCTCAGTATTCAGGTTTGATTGCAGTGTTGGCTCTTTGTGATAAAAAAGTGGGTTTTTGGATTGCAGTTTGGGCACTTGGTCTCTAAAAGTTTCACCATCACTGCAAAAGGTTCTCTTTCTAGGGTTAATTTTATCAGTGATATTTTCCATGTGTGCTATACCTACAGCCCACCTCTATGCATGCTCACTCAGAAGCATGCCCCATTCATGTAACTCATATAATCACTATAGGTTAGAATGGAACCTGGAGAAGGAACCCTGAAAGTCCTCTAGAAGGGCTCTGGAAGTCGTGAAGTCCAAGCGTCTCCTCAGTGCAGCATGCAACTTCAATATCTTCTTTAAAGTGCAGTAGTGAATGAGCTGCCACCTCTCGAGTGAACTATTGGTCTGTTCTACTGTCATACTGTCCAGTTGCTTTGCTCTTAGAAAGTTTCTTCTAAAGTTTATAAGAATGGTTAGTCAAAATCTGCTGCTCTGTGCATCATGGAATAGAAATGGAACATAAACCGATAAAGAAGTCTTTAACTTTTTTTACATTCAACTTCTCATCACTACTTTACCCTTACTAAGTTTTGTTGCTCTGGGTTTTAGTCAGCCCAGTCAAGGTCGAAGGGATGGCAAGGGAAGCAGAAGGCCAGCATCATCAGGGATTCGGGCTGATTATTAGAAACGAAGCTTAAGGAGGATGCAATTTCCAGTTGGCAGGTGTAGGGAACACCAGCCTCCTTGGAGTTCCTTCACTTCTGTAATTAGAGCCTCATTCGAAGAGCTCCTGCTGTTCTCCTCTTCTTCTGGAAATGCTGACAGGGACTTCTTTGGCCAACTGTGACAATATTTCTAACACCTCTGTGTTGGTTGGTTGGTTGGTGTTAATCAAGTGACAAGAAATAACAGCATCTACCTATACAATCGTTAAGAGGCAACTCCATGAAGGAAAAAAGAAGAGACTCATTATCCTTCGTTTCTCCAGTTTTGAAGCCCACCATGGAGAACAACACAAGAGAGCATGAGCTGTTATCCTCTTTAGTTGTCATTCTGGAGGAAAACAACTGTGTTTGCAATGTTCTGATAAAAGAAGATGAAGAAGAAAGAAAGAGCTTATTAATGTTCTCAGGAAAACATTAACCCCCCCCCCCCCAATCATGCTTCTTGAGTTATACCAAGAACAGTAAATGAATTGATCTTGCTGGCACATTTGCAGAACATACAATTATGTGCCAACCCATCCAAACTGCTAACATGAAGAGGCAGGATAGCAGACTTAAAATGGGGGGAAATGTTGGATTTGATAAGTTTTCTATGATACAGTGAAAGTGCCCAGAAATAATATTTGCAATTTGTGTTCCCATGAAAAGTAAAATATTAGCAAGCAGCACCACCTGCTTTGTATGTCAAAACATGAGGACTCACAAATCATTGGCAATGGTGCATGCTTTCTTGTGGCAACTTTCTGAGCACTGAAATTTGGCACCAGTAACAGGCAGACATTAAAAAGTTAATATCAAAGGTCACTGTTAAATATATGAATTCTGCCAGTAAAAGACACTACAGTCCACAGCCAATGAAGGTTGTGGGGCATGGAAAATCCAGGTTTAATTCACCACTCAACCAGTACTTTTATTAGTTGACCTTGGACCATTCAGTTGGCACTGCTCTTTGAATGAGAAAGTGGAGGGAGGGAGCACCTTGTACACCAGTTTGATCACCTGGGGAAAGGGTGAGATTAAAATGTAGTGAAGGAATAAAAGCCCATAGGCTGTTTTTAGTGGGGACTTTCACTCCAATTTTACCTTATCCCCCTAACTATTGCACACTAGTGATGGCAAAGAAATCCATCCAGGCTGCATTTTAGTGCAAATGTACCTAATTTTGCACTTTTTTAGCTACTGTGCAAACTGAAAGTCAGTTTCCTCTTCTCTGAATTTTGCTATAGAGTTCTCCAATAAAGCAAATGTATACAAAATGCATATATGGTAGGGAAACTTACAGTAAAAATGCACTGTATTAGGAAAGGTGCTTGCACAAAATGAGAATATTAGACAAAAATGAACGTATTGGAGAAATGTGCACAAAATACCTATGAATGGACATATGTGTACTGTCAAGAGGCAATTATTCTTTTAGGATTTGAAGACTATGAACATTCTAATGAATGAACTCTAAAGGCTTTTTATTTAAGAATAAAGAGAGCCAGAGTGGAGTCGTGGTTAAGAGTGTGGGACTGGGACTCAGGAGATCTGGATTCTAATCCCTGCTCGGCGATGGAACCAACTGAGTGACTTTGGGCAAGTCACAGATTCTCAGCCCAACCTACCTCACAAGGTTGTTGTTGTGGGGATAAGATTGAGAGCAACAGGAGGAGAATGATGTAAGTCACATTGAGTTCTTTAAAAAAGAAAAAAGGTGGGATATAAATCTAAATAAATAAATAAAGTGCAGAGTAAGGTTCCAATACTTAAATTCCTTCAGTCGCTGGCATGATCCTAGTCTACACTGAGGTTCAGCCATTTGCAGGAGGTCATCTGTCATTCTTCTCTGAGTGCTTCTTAGCAACTGAAGCCTTCAAGCATTGATATGTTCATTTTTTTTCCAGATACTAAAAGAAATGCTGACTCTTGGCCACACAATGCAAACTTTTAAAACAACATTCCAAGAGTTTGGGACCAGAGATATTCCCAGAATCCAAGATGAACTGAATTTAAGATTGGAAAAATGAGAACTTGATAGATCCAGCCAGCCTTGCTGTGAACATCTGGGCCATGTCCCCGACTGCTATAGAAGGTCTCCCAACCTTATACACAGTTTTTCAGGGGTCATGGAGGGTTGCAGTGAGTGAGTGCAGGGAGGGGTATGTGCACATGAAAACAGAGTCCCCTGCCTTGCAAATGCAGGGGATTTTTATTGTTTTTATTGTTTTTTTAAGAAATGAAGTACAGAAAGTAAGAAAAATGTAAAAGCAAAATGAGAATGCCAAGGGATCTTACCCGAATATAACATAGCAATTCATAACCCAAAACACACACACACACAAAAAATCTGTCTTTCTGTCAGTCAGTACTTTGTTGAGGCTCATAAAAAAGATAATTACAGGTCTCTAAAACAACAAATTTTCCAGTCCCTTTGAATCAAGTATAAATCATCAACAATCCTATGCAAATTTGGACAGAAAAAAAGTCTTACAACTCCTACCATTCCCAGCCAGTATGGGTGGATATCTGGCAAATGCTGGAAGTCACCAGAAATTTTTTTTCCTGTCTAAACATGCATAGAAATTTCCCTTTAATAGCCCAACATCAGTTCTTAGATTTTAATAGGTAGCTCCCCCTGCCTATTTTCCTAAATTGTTAGTTAGGAACTTCTTGCTTTCTACCTGAGGCTTAGAAATGCTGCAGGGTCAGCCCCATATTTCTGATTTACTGCTTGTATCCGGGGAGAGGCGGGTTGTGTCTATAAAAATGCAAGCTTCCTGCATTTTATTTATGAATTATATGGTGCAACTGTAAGATTGGCAGTTAAAATAAATGTATATCATAGCCGTGATGTGAATTACATTTTAATTTTCCACACTCGGTTTTGGCGAAATCACTTCATGGTGCATCCAGAACGATTGTGGGGATTTTAGTGTTCTCAAGAGAACTGTGTGTGGCGCACACACGTCCCTACAAGGCCCCACCGCCACAAGTTATCACCTCAGGTTTTTATTAAATTAAGATGTTTTTATTTAATTACTTTGTTCATGAAAGGAGCGCTTCATACCATAACTTTAACATTCTATGGGACAAATGACATTGCAAGTGTGCAATGGCGTTTTGACTTTATTGTAATAAAAAAACTGCCCCAAGAGGCTATGATTTAGAGTGGCAGGATGGGAGAGTGGAATTAATCTTTTCCCCACTATCCCTTGCTGTGCTCAAGCTTCACTGCCTTTGCCCCTAAATTGCTTTTAAACATGCATCTAGAATGTTTTTTTTTTTTTGGGGGGGGGGGGAGAAATGTGGAAGGGAGAAAGTCACTGGTATTTTGAATAGGAATGCAGCTACAAAGGGTTAAGTATGTTGGTCCTTTCTTCGCTCTGCTCAAAATGGCAACTTCCTATTTTATTTTATTTTTTGAAAAGCATATACTTTCTGCGCTTTGTTACATGCATTTGCATGAGGTGTGATTTTCTGTGATGCTTTTCCTCCGAGTTACTAAAACTGGCCTTCAGCAATACTTGGACCCAAACCAGATCCATATGGAAACTCAACAGGGCGTTTCTATGCATTACATCACATTCACAACAAATCCAGTTTGGTAACTGAGTGCACACATTCAACAGAGCAGCAAACATCTGCTTGTCATGTTCACATTCCACATTTGGAGGTGGATAATGTGGGCACACCCCAGAAACACTCTCTGTGCCTCTGTGTGTAGAAGCTCTAATAATCCTCTCATTAGATGACTGCTGTTTACTTAAAATGGCTTTTTCTGAAGGCTGGTAAGACAGGTTTTATGAGGAAGGAAAGAATTAATTGGATTAACTGGCATATTCCTCAAAATATAATTACTCTTTTAAAAGGTAGGTTTGTTGGATTTTAATTACACCTATCCCCATTGCTCAAAAGCAATGGCATATTAAAGACAGAACTTATGTTTGTGTTCCTTATGGGTGGTTCTTCCAAAAATGGCAGCCAGAACAAAAGTGACCCTACTGCCAAAAGGACAGAAGGTGTAATGGAAGTGAAGGCCACTTCTCCATCCTTCTTTTATTAATGTTTGCCTCTAGATGCTTCTCCAGAGGTGTGCCGCTGGCTTCTAGGCCAGGCCTGGAGAAGCCATAGGATTTCACATATCCCAGCCTCTCCACTATCCAACCAAGGAAACACCTCCTTTTCTCTCCCTCCAAAGCAGCATTTGCTTCCTTAGGAAGCAGTGGCCATGGTTCTTTCCAGGGGGCTGCCGGGAAGTGGATGATGGGAATCAGAACTAAAGAGTCCCATTCCAGAAGTCCTAAGGAAGGCTCTGAACAATCCTGTATTCCCTGGGATGTTCCCCCAAGGGCTATGGGATTATTTGTTTAAACAGTTTGGGTTTCTGGTTGCCTGGTCTGTTTTAACCGCCTGACAGCAGAATGCTATGTGTGGCTTTCTGTGTGTGTGAACTTGACATTTATTCAAATATATATTAGGTCCATCAGCCACAATGAATCCACTATCCCTGGGGTCAACGTCCTTGATTATTATTTTGTCCTTTCCACTGCCTGTCCCTCACTCTTGGTCGTACACAAGGAACTCCGGGGCTGCTGATTCATGAGGAAGTGCAAAGAAACAAAGATGAGTTGCCTCAAGTAAGAACTCGCGGGTTAATTGCATGAGCCCATGGTCCCTCTCTGTTGTAGAGAACTGGCTAAGCCAGCAGCTCACTGTTCAGAATGTTGCTTTTTGGCTCCAGCAAACCCCATCAGAACTGGGCAAAAGACGCATACATACATACATGGGAAATGTATGTATGCATATATCATGTCTGAAGACTAAAGAAACAGATTCAGTTAGAAATTTCACTGGCTGATTTTGGTCCCATGACTCATGTTTAACTGAACCTAAGTCACAGTGCTGTTATGAGAATAAAATGGTGCAGTCACAAGAACTATGGACACAACCTTGATTTTCCTAGAGGAATGATAGAAGTAGAAAATGAATAAATCCTGCAGGTTTAAAAAAAATGTGTTGTTTGTCTAGCAGTGGCTTCCCTTCCAGTTCTCTTGAGTTTCCCTATCCTACTGCACACTAGGGATGGAAAAGGCTCAGACATGGTCTGAAATTCTGATATGAAATCTGAAATGGAACTCTAGCCTGGGTTAACCCCCCCCCCCCCCGCCCCGTGTCCAGGTGCTGGTAAAATGTGCCTCCCAGTCCACAAGGCTTGGGCCCTCGCTGCAGAGGCGGCCTTGTCCAGCAAGCCTGGCAGTTAATTCAGCCTAATTTTGTGCTGCGTGAAAGTAATTTGGACCAGAATCAGGCAGATGTAATAAAGGAAAGGGGAAATACAGATTCAAGAGAATCTGTTGCTTGCTTCAAGAGTGGTGCTTAAAAAACAAACATTGGCTTGTGGGCAGTCTCACAAGTGGCCATTTAAAGAGCTTCTAGCATTCATTCCACGTTGCTCTTAATTACTTAGCCATATGTTCCCACTCCATTTCAGCTTTCCACAAATTAATGCTGTCTTGTTTGGCCATTTGTGATCTTCTATGGAAGAGAAAAAGGAATAGATTTTTCAAGGGCTGGGATGTCCAAAATTGGTCAGAAATGAGTACATGTGTGTGCACACGCATGAATGAATGCAGTTGTTTTTCAAGCTAAGGCTGTTTTGACATATGATGGATATTTTCATGCTACATAACTCAGAAGAAGCTATTTTCTGCTTCTTGTGACCCTATTCTAAAAATTGAGATCTCTGACAGAGGCCCCTCTTGCTGTCCCTCTAGCTGCTCATAGCAACCCACTGAAGGGCCTTCACCACAGCAGCATCCTACCTATCCCTGGGAGATCTGAGAACGTGAGCTCCTCCACTGCTTGCATCCCAGACAACAGTTACAGGCTTCTTCTTGCAGAGGCCGTTGGACTTTCAAGGGCGGCAGGGACTTCTGCTATTTGCAATCACTTGCTTTACTGTAAAATTGCAGTATGCTGCTCTGATCTCCTTAGACACAATGAGTGGGATATAAATTGTTTTAAATACACATACCTGATTCTCCTAACTCAACATGATAACACACAAAGGCAGCTGGCAATCTGGCAAACAATAATCGCATGAAAAATTTTGACCTGCCATTCTGGGATAGTCGCCTGCATTGCCAATCCACAGCATGTACTCATCCGTGTGCTGCCTCTGCTGTGCTCGAGCTTTTCCTGCTTTCCATTTCTGAAGCTTCCTTTACACAAGGGCTGCTGACCCTGTTTCAGCTAGAGAGCTGAGTTCCACTCTGGAGAATTCTTGGGAGCCATGATCCATTGGTGGATGGGGCCAAAGGAAAGCTGGCAGGCCCCTATTAGAAACAGTACAAGCATCTTGTAGCTTAAACCTCTTACTTCCAGTAAGTGACCTTTAAGGGAGGCATTTGACATTTTTAGCATGGAGGGCAAGCTGCACAAAACCCAGGAAACAGCAAAATGATCAGCGGTTGGGGAACAGATGTTGAGAGGTGGCCAGGGAAAGAGGGCAGGGCCATCTGAGAATCCCAAGAAGACCAGACTGGGAACTCAGGAAGACCACATTTCCCCCTCTGGGCCTGAGGGTCCGCCTCTTTGAGCTAGGACTTCCATCCTTTTGTAGGAAGAAGCTCTGTGCTTCTAGTACCTGACCAATGTGTGGGAGGGATCAGTTCATGCCACCCTCACAAAGACTGGCAAGGAATCCTGCCCCTGATGTGTTTCTGCCACTCATTAAGGCAGGAATTCTATGTCTCCATGTCTTGTTCCAAACAAGCTTCAGTTCTATTTGAAACACTTTTCTACCTTCTGGCATCACAGATTTGTTTAGAGACCCAGCTAAGCCTCTCAGCAACATCTGAATCCAAAAAGTTCTCTTTATGTTACTTGGAATTAAGCATCATATAAGCATTATTTTAACATCTGCCTACTTCAGTATAAGGCATAGGGAGTTGATTCGTCAAAGGAAATTTGGCAGCAGATATACAGAAGCACTGCCAGAGATAAAATTATAGAAATTCACTTTACTTCAGAGGAAGGCATGTCACCATGATCAGGCAAGTGTGTGTGAGAGAGGCATGGTGGGCAAGCAAGGTTAACCAAAGAGATTTCTCTTACTTTAGCTTGGAAGCAGTGCTATCCCTCCCGGGGTCAGACTTCCTGTGATCTGAAGTTTGAAGCCAAAATTTCCACTGATTTTATTTACAACATACAGACCTCCAGAGCTGTAGTGGTTACTTTTGGTAATAAAAGATGTTCATCACAAGAGTTATCATAGCCATGACTCTAAGGAATCCCAGCATTCAGCTCTGGGGGGGTGTGTGTGTGTGTGTGTGTGTGTGAGAGAGAGAGAGAGAGAGAGAGAGAGAGAGAGAGAGAGAGAGAGAGAGGTCTTCTGTAAAGCTAAGGAGCCTTAATTATCCATTCAAAACCAAGTCATACAAGAATACTTTGCATTAAACCAGGAATAACTCAAAACGATATATTGCTGCTGGAAAAATCCATCTCCCTTATCCAGAAGCTACTGTGAGGATTGTAGCTAAACTTGGAGGGAACAAGACATTCTGACTGGGTTGCAAGTTATATCATTGGCCTTGTTAATTAAAAGGTCCTGGCACTTTGACGCTGTGAATTCTGAGCACACTAGTTTGGGAGTGTTTGTCCCATTGGGACAAAGCTCAAGGAACCAGACTTCAGGTTGGATGCCAGGAAGTAGAGGGGGACAATAGGGATGTTGGAGGGACAATGGCGATCTTGCCAATTCCTGCTGCAGACGGAAACTCTAAAATGTAAATGAAGCCCTTCTGGATCAGACCAAAGGTAGCACTGCCATATCTGCCTTTGACTTTTTCCAATTCAATAATGCCCTTTTTCAGGCAAGGCAACCAAAACTTAACACAACATTCCAAATGTAGTCACACCAAAAATTTGTATAAGGGAAGTAAGATTTTGGCAGTTCTATTTTCTATTCCATTCCTAATTATGCCTAACATGGATTTTGCCTTCTTCACAGCAGCTGTGCGATGGGCCAACATTTTTGTTAAACTATCCACTACTACTGCAAGATCCTTTTCTTGCTCAGCCACTGCTAGTGCAGATCCCATCTTTGTGTACTTGAAGTTGGGATTTTTTTTCTCCATCATGCATTACTCTACACTTGCTTATATTGAACTGCATTTGCTATTTTGATGTTCATTCTCCCACCTTGGAGAGATTCTTTTGGAGCGCCTCATAATCCATTTTGGCTTTAACCACCCTAAAACATGGTGTCATCAGCAAACTTGGCCACTTCATTACTTATTCCTAATTTCAGATAATTTATGAATAGATTGAAAAGCATTAGTCCTAATAGATTAGAACCCTGTGGGATCCCACTGGTAAGATATTTCCGTTGGAAGAAGTTGTCATTCGTTTCTACCCTCTGTCATAAGGGGTAGAAACCCCTTCTCTTCGCTGCCTGCTTAGTTTGCACAGGAATCTTTGGTGACGGACTTTGCCAAAATCCTTTTGGAAGTCCAAGTAAACAGTGTCTACTGGATCACCCCTGTCTATGTGCTTACTGACATCCTGAAAGAACTCCAAAAACTTATGGGGCTGGCAGATTGATTTATTTTTGGCATGGATGGCGGGACACCATTCTCTGGTGCATCTGAAGACAGCAAGCCAAGGTAGAGAGCACAAAGCGGACTGTATCGACCCTGTTCTCTCTGCCAACACCTTGCCACCTTTCAGCTGTTTCCCTCTGCATAACAGGACCAGCGATGGAAGAACATAAGACCTGCTTTATTGGATCGCACCCAAGATCCACCGAGGCAGCATTCTGTCTCTAATGCCATTCAGTCTAATTGCTCTGGCAGGTGTTCATGAGTGGGGCATGATGGTTACAGCAGTTCTGTATCAGCAGTATCAGCAGTTCTGACCAAAGACTGATCAGTACTTTCACTCAATAGCTGTCTTCAATATCTGTCCTCCTGACCAAAGATTTCTGGCCATGAATGCTCCATTCTGCCCATACAGCTGTTGACGGACCATTTAATTTAATAGCCATTACCCTAACTTCTGCTAACGAATGTTATCAGTTCATTCTGCATTGTAGCAAATGAGCAGCCATTTGTCCTTGATCTAATTCTCATCAGTTTCATGGGATGATTCTAATATGAATCCCCAAGAGAGAATGCTTTATCTTTCTTTCTCCACGCTAGTTATGATTTTTAAAACTTGTATCATGCAGCTGACCTACCATTTAGGATGCAGCTGATTTTCAAAAAAATTAATGCATTCCTGATATTTTGGCCATTCCTCATACAGAAGGTGATTTCTGACTAATCATTTTGATTGCCCTTTATCTGCCTTCTTTGACACCACAGGTTAATCTGCTTCCAGGCTGAAGCCTATGCATGTTCAGCTCCTGAAATTTTTTTCTGTCTAAAGGTGCACCAGACAGGTTTAGCAGAATCATTCTTTATTTTTTGCATTTCGATTTGTGACTTAAGACAGAGCTAGGTAGAAGGAAGTTTGGGATCTACTGGTAGATCTTTGGGTGATTGGCATTAGCTTGGCAAGGGTTTCTGACTACTAATGTTTTGAAAATTACAAGTGAAATCAAACCTTTTTGAAAAATGTATTTCTGCCATGGTTGCCCCTGTGCTATCACTTATCTTTCAGCTACAGTGCTCCTAACCTGTAAAATGGGAGCACGCTCTTGCAACTCTGTCAGGTGCTTTGAGAAATGTATCTTAGTCTCCCTGATCTATCGTTTCAGAAATATTGCTGTGCATCTCTGTATCCAGCATATGGCTCATGGGGTGCAGTAGATCATTGATTCCCCCCTCTCATTTTCTACTTGGCTCTGATTAGTGGACCTTGGATTTCTAGGAAAAAACACATAGATTTCATGAGTCTGGAGTTTGCCCACCCAGACCCAATCACACTGCATAAAAATAGACTTAATTATAACAGACTTGTAAGAAAATGGAGTTTATTTATACCTAGCTATGTGCAGAAATGATAAATGTGTATCAGAGGAGAATGAACCAAGGACAAACACCACATCGGTCTTTTTTGTGAATCAACATAATTGAGCTCTGCAGGACTGCTGGAATTTCACTAAGAGATATTTGTGTCCAATTTGGCAGGAGAGAACAAATGAGCAGAGGAAAAGTGAGTGGGGGGATGTCACTCGTTTCTGCATACATTTGGCTACCAATTTTGTTCTTGCCTCACTCATTGCTGAGGAAATCAAAAGGAAAAGTTGAAAGAAATCAAATCTCTCCGGGTGAGCAAGAAGTGGGAGCCCCTGTTCCCCTGATATGTTTCGAAATTGCAGGAAAGAGACCCTCAATTTAAATCTTCTGACATTATTTTCTAGAATTGGGTGGCCATGTGCCCTACTTTATAGAGGACAGTGCTTTATTTGAAGGGTTGCTAGAGGACAGTCTTCTACTCTAAGGTGTCTTCTTCGGGAAGAGCTGCCTAGTCCAGGTCTTCTCTCAGGAACAAGACCCAAAGAAGGTTGTCCATCCACAGTACCTGGACAGCAAGCTGAGCAAGGTGCATGGGTTACCTGGTCACAGTCTTTCCTGCTATGATAAGATGCAAGGTAATTCTGTTTAAATGGTATGATTTCAAACTGCCCATGCATCTATGCATATCACTTAGCATATGCAAATCTTATGAACATTCTGCGTAGGATCTGGTGGTGTGCTTCTCCTTGTGCTGTTTTTATTGTGGACTCTCACTAGTGCAACAGGGAGAAGTTCTTATCTGCACTCGTGATGCCGTACAATTTGGGGGTTAGGCTAGTGCAGTGTCAACCATGACATGCAGCTGAATCCTTCTCTCCTCTTGAGGCCCCTTTTTGGACATGCATAAGTAGCCTGGCTACCTGTCTGCTATGCATCCTCAGCTGCAGAACACAGCTTCTGGCCCAAGGTTTTCGACTGCAGAAATTTCTACTGCCACCCTGTTTAAAGCCTACCTTCTTGCAAATTTAAAATGGTTCAGTGTTAGATACTATTTTTCCTATTTTTTTTCACAGTTTTAAAATGTCAGATGTGTTAACTGTAGCTTTCTCTGCATTCTAAACCCCCTGTAGGGAAAGGTTAATTCCCAAGGTCAAGATAGGGTGGCCTTTCCCCCTTTTTCACTTTCAATAGTCACGGCATTCTCATTTGAATGATCAGTTTCACCGAACTCCACTTTGCCTGGGAATTTTGAAAAAGTATAGAGTGCAAAGGAGTAATTAAAGCAGTGTGTTTCTACAGCACGTTCTGTCTGTTTCTTCTTTTCATTAGTAGATGTGATGACACATTTGCCTGTGTGGCTTCCTGCAGATGGCACTGAATTTTTCTTTCTTTCTTTCTTTTTTAATTTCCTGGTCAAGTGGTAAAAGTAAACCAACTTGCATTTCAGATCACAGCTTTTAAGTTTGTTTCTCCTTGGACAATGGGTCTCTCTTTAAGGAGGGTTCTGTATTTTTTCAAGTGACAATCTAGCAGGGCAATTCTTGATCACACTAAATGGCTGAATCTACAAAAAGTAGGCACCTCCGATCAAATCTCTTCTTGCAGAAGGCTCTGCCTCATTTGGGGTAATCTCCATTCTCCCCCACTGTAGCTCACCCCATTCACCAGGCCCTTCTGACTCTCTAGGTAACATTTTCAGTGTCCACTTCTCAGTTATGGGGCCATCTCCCTAGTGAGACCTGCCTGGCACCAATATTGCCATCTTTGGTGTCAGGTTAAGATCCTCCTCCTTCTCTCACACATTTGGCAACATATGCCCAGGTTTTAATCAGGTTATGGATTTTTCTTATTGTTGATTGCTTATTTTTGTTGGGATGTATGTGTGGCCATGTTTGTGTGCTGTCTGTTTCTATGTTTGTGTATCAATCATGTTTTATATTGTGGATAATAAATTTTATTTTAAAAAATATCCGTAAAGAATGCTTTGGCTATTGGGCCATGTAGACAGGTAAAATGGAATGAAATACTGCAGGAAGGAAAATCTTCTTCTGTCAGATCAGTTGCATGTGCCTAAATCTATATTCAGCCCAATGTGTTATCCTTTAAACTCCAAAGTGAAGATCTACTTGAGATCAACATGGGTGCTGTGGATTGTTTTTTCTCATTTCCCATCCTGCATGCCAAATATGATTGCCAGCCGTGGCTGATGTCAGTACTAGCAGGTGCAGCATTTGTTAGCATCCAGGTTTGGCTTGGCTGCGTTTCCAGCATCAGAGTCACCTTTGTTCTTGTGATCACTTATTGAGGCTGTTCAAGCAAAGCAACCCACAGTCCATGTCTATAAATATTTATTGGTAAATGAATATGATACGTGGGGCTTCGAGCAAAAATGGAATAGGGGGTTAGATTATCCAATTCTGCCTAATCAGTAGATCATCACTTTGGTATCTCTGTCAGTCGCATCTATGGATCTTCGGCTGCATCTGATTCAGCAAAAGCTTGCTTTCATGTCTGTTGGACCTCACCTTGTCTTCTTGATGAGGGAGTATCTAATTCAGCTAATTTGCTGGCAGTGAAATACAGCTAATGCTTCTGTCAAACATTCATTTTGGTAATGTCCAGTAGCTGCTTCATTTTGAGGGGAGGTTATTTGTACCACAACAGTCTTTATTATTAACCAATGTTTGTCTTTTATATTGTTTACCTGCTTCCTGGAAATTAAGAAATTTTCAGCATAAATGGGTTCACTGCATCCTCCTGACAACTAAAAGAGAAATATTATAACACCGGAAAGATAAATGCTCCTATAATACAATGGACTTGGGGACATTACAGTGCTTTCAACATTTGAACAGGTGGCATATGCACCACCAAATGTGTACGTACTTGCATTTCTGGTCGACTTTTGTTGAAGCCTATGCATAATTCCCAGAAAGTTGTATTTTCATCTATATGCATTTCATATGTATTGATTGTTATGGTTATATGCACATGCATGCATATTAAAAAGGGGAGGGGAAAAGGGAAGATGTGGTATATGCTCCTTGGAGCTAGAGCTGAGTCAGTAAAATTCGTGGAGCAGGCAGAGACCTGGGCTGCCTCCCAGGCTCATGCAGGTATGCGGCAATGCCTCCTGTCCCCATCATAGGGGGGCACACATGCAGCCACTATGCTGCTGATTCACCTTCTTCTCTGTGCTGCATCCTCTTCTCCCCTTCCCATTCAAGTGCCTCTAAGAGTTTTCTCTCTATGGATTTGTTCTGGCCTCCCGAAAGTGCTTTGCCTTTACCTCTTTTTGCCACTATGCTCTGACCTTTTGTATTGCCTTGGATGATTTAAGCAGAACCCCCTTTTTTAAAGAAATATGCCTATGTTCCAGCCATACAGGGTTCAGGGGGACCTATGAGGACATAGCTTTCATTTGGTCTCCCACTGCAGCCATTTCCCTTAGAAATTTCATCTTGTGGAATTCCTGGGGTGTCTAGCTGTCCATTAAGGAACGGCACATACAATCCTGTTGCTCTGGTTCTAAGGACAACCTCCTGGTTAAATGGTTAAACAACAATATATAACCAAACTAAAATCCAACAACAGTGTAAACATCTAAAAATGCAACACCACATTTGAAAACAACAAAACTGAAAGACAAAAAAGACTGAGAGTATAAAGGGATCTTCACCTGGCTCTGAACATGCTACAGTGTAAGTACCAGGTAATCCACTGGGGAGGGCGTTCAACAATCAGGCTGCCACCATGGGCAAGGTCCTTAATAGCGCACGGCTTTGCTTCATTGGTTGGGCACCCAGAGAAGATCCAGTTGCTCTCGTACCTCCTTATAAGATACTAGCTTCCATTCTTCTTCCTCGTTCCCTGGTTTTTGGTATCTTCCTCCACCCGCAACCTATTCTACAGCTTTAACCCCTACTTGCCAGTCTCATATGAATGCTAGCCACGCCATGATTCTTTCTCTTGCAATGCTCTTATACTTTGTGTGCCCTCTCTCCGGATGGCTGTCTCTTTATGCTTTTCCCATCAGGTGACCTAATTCCTACCACTGCACCCTATGACCGTTAGCTCAAGATCTTAAGACGAGTCATTCAGGTAACATGTAGGAATTGCATATGTGGTTGCAGGGTGCTCATATAGGAAGGATAAACAGTTTCTCTGGAATCAGAGAGAAAATGTCCTTGCTTTTTCAAGGATAGAACAGCACTCAGCAAACTTATTAAAACAAGTGATTCATGTTTTGATATAACTCGTCCCCACCTCTACAAATGATCCACAGATAAGACTCTGAATTTGACAAATGTGCTTGATATTTAAAACGGTTCAGCTCCCCACACCCAATCTGTGTTTCTGTGTTTTGTTTGCCAACTATTCATTTCATAAAATTGCAGTTTGCAAATGATCACCTAATACCAACAATGACATTTAAGTCTGTTAGCTTTTACCATAGCAAAAGAAGACTAACAGTCTTGTGTGGTTCCCTTCTACTTAAAATTTTGGTTGAAAAAGCAAGACAATTGCAGGGCACACAGGATATCTCAGTGGAAATAGGGGTGTCAGAGCAATCGGCAATGGATTCAAATTAGTCTGGATTTCTGTGGATCTAACCTGTGTATTATACAAAGGATTTGTTTTTTCTAAGTCATATAAATTCCATGGATATGCAGACCATTTTTCTTCCTTTAGGGAAAGCTTTGCACAAATTCCCGCATGCATGGAAGTGGGCATTAGCACTGGTGAACACTTGTAAAGATGCACATTTGGGCAACTGCTCATTGCTGCAATTATGCATTTGCAAATGCAAAAAACCCAGTTTCCATCAATGAACATATGATGAAATGAAAGATGCTTGACAATCTATGAAACACAAATGGAATGGATTTATCTAAATCAGCACCTCCATGGCTGTAATAGCTTAAGGTTCTGGGATTTTTGGGAATAAGAATCAGGATGCAAAATAAGCATAGCAGGTGTAGACTGTGATATCTGGGACCTGTGCCTGCATGGAATGGCAACCGGATTGTAGTTGCTTCCTTCTGGTTCTCTTAATGTAGGATAAGTTCTGGGATGGACTAGCTGGAGCCTAATGCTGCACATACCGGCTTAGATCAAGGAATGGATCAAGGAGAATGTTTCCATCTCCATTAATTTTACTTGTTCCAGCAAATCTGTGGTTCTTATTCTATACATATATCCCATCTGCTTGGCACCAAGTTAAGAAGACACTCTTCCCTCACTAGAGAAACAGCTGTCCAAAAGCCATTTCATAATTCTGTAATGCGAATCCTAGTCTTTTTAAAATTAATTGTTATTTGAATAATGTAAATCCCACTCTTGGATTAAATGATCCCCAAGGCATCTGAGAGATTGTAATCAACTAGCACCACCACAAGGGCGGTATCCCGCCCTGGGAGCTAAATTCGAACCTATCATCCTGTTGTAGCTTGAAGCTCCTGCTGCCAGGACCAAAGGCTTCGGAGACCTATTTCAGAGTGGGGAAGAAAGTGCACAGAAGCCAGAACACCACAAAACAGCCTGAGGTTGAGGGAGAGGACTGGGACCTTCTGAAGAAATCTGGAAGGCCAGGTTTGGGTGGTAGGTATGAGGCTTTTCACCTCTGCTCTAATATATATGAAATGTAGAAACAGTTGTGAAGTCTGGAATGGTGGGGATGTGGAGAAGAGACGAGAAGCTTCACAACTCACATGGCTGTCTGAAGGGGGGGGGTGTATGTGTGTGTGTGTCTGCTCATGTGCTGCAAATCCATGAAGGCCTGGGTCTAAAATTGACTAATTGTAAGCACTGCCTTTCTCCTTCAATTTTCATAATTGGAGTAAGAGTGAAATTTGGGGAGATACTGTTATGTCATGTTTGCCTGCTAAATAGACATTATTTGGATAACAATGGTGAGATGGTGCTCCATGAAAAGAACCAATGTACACATACATTAGTCAAAGGTAGCAAAGCAGAACACAAGATTAAACTCCTGGAAAAATGTTATTAAAATTAAATATCTGCCCCATAATCTGATGCAATGCTCTTGTTTCTTTAATATGGTGAAATAAACAGCTTGCTCCAAAATCAAATATGCCTCCTTGGGGTCTTGTTAAATTGCTGAATGTAAATTGCAATTGGAACTGACTATTAAAGATCTTGGTAGAGCAGGTTAAACATCTGCTCAATTTATTACAATTTTATTTGTACTTTAGCTGTAACTGGTGCAATTAAGCCAATCAGAGCAAGCGAATCAAATCTAATTTACTCTCTAATGGACTAAAAAGGAATGAATAAACACAGTACTACTAGATCCAAATGATTAAATATGTCTCTGATGGGGTACCCCGCCCCCCTTTCATCTCAGTCAACAAAAATCAGGGAGCTGGTGCTATAATTAACCACTTAGGAGTGAGGTAAACTAGTCTGAACAGATATTCATTTTTCATAGGTTTTCAAAAAGACACTAAACAAAGTGTATGGAATTTAATGAATTGGATTCTTGTCAGAACTGGCTAAGTTTATGCTTCTTGTAAAATCATTAGCTTGGAATCCAAATTTGTTATGTGACCAGGAAGAAAATGAGAAATATGTTAACACATATCCCCCTTTTTATGTAAAGAAAATTATATCACCTAAGCACAAGGGGTTCTGCAACAAATAGTAAAGCACTCCTGGTCATGTTTTCAACCAGCCATCCATGTCATTTTCTAGAATATTACAAACCCCCTTCTCCCTGGTTCCCCACCTCATTTTTAAAATTCTCAATAGACCCTCAGTGTTCTATGGTGAAAGAATATGCTGAGTTTTCAATGGTCTACTCTGGAGTTTTCTGTCCTCCTTAGGATTTTTTTTTAATATTTTGGTACTTCTGCAAACAAGAGTTCACTCAACCCTGCTGATAACCTCTCACTTGCAGAGGAGGGGGGGTTTTGACTACTTAAGGAATTGTAATTGAATAATTAATTTCTTATTAGCATATAGAATTCTTTGGTTTTGGTTTTGTTTGAATGTAACTAGACAATTGAGTAACTGAAACTAGTGATGAGAAAATCAAAGCCTTTTCCAACTTGATGGTCTACAATACAGAAGGAAGGCCTTGGCAATTATAGGCGGCCTATAAATACATAAACTCCTATCAACCCCACCTGTCCACACATCTAAAAGGAACTGATGAGGCCAGCTGGTTTACATAGTGCCATGGAGAGTGGGATGAAGACTTGTTACTTATTACTTAATGTGTTGTTGTTGTTGTGTGGTTGGTTGAAACTCACGGTTAAAAACTTGGAGTGCAAAAGGAGCTGAACTTTAATTTGGTATTCATCGCTTTTGGAAGACCTTCAATAGTTAGCTTCATTATTTTTACATAGCACACTGTTTAAGCATTAAATTGTAAACTAATGATAATTCCTAATGCCTTATTAAATCAAGAATATATTCAGTGTTACATGATACTTTCACATTAAGTGGAATATTTCACAAGAGCCAATGAAGAAGTTATTTACCATCTTTTCATCCCATTGCCATCTTCCCATCCAGAATCGATTGGTTTAGGCAATCCAGATTTAGGCATCATGGAAGAAGTAGTACATGAGAATTATGGAGGGGGGCTCAATAGGTGTATCTGATTTGGCCCTGCAGATATTGTTCCAATCCTGTTTCCCACCCAACTGCCCCCCCCACCCCATCAGCACAGTTTTTAGTGAGTTGAGGTAGCATATGGATTCCTCTTGCTTCCATTCTCTGAGCACTTGGAAGAAGGCCTCTTCTGTTGACTTCAGTGTCCAAGCAAACTCAGGCTGAGAAAGAAGCTCTACCAGATAGTTCGAAGTCATGGAGGGTTAAAATCGGCATCTTGAATAGGAAGCCCATGATGGCAGGCCAGAAGTGGTGTTCCAACTTCCTGATCCCAGTTATTAGTCTGGCTGCTGCATTTTATGCAAGGTGCAGTTTATTCATTTCATTGTAATATTGCCCGATAGCTGAAGCTTTACACCATCCAATAGCTAGGTCAGCAACTGAAGCCTGGTACAAGGCATGCTGTGTCCATGAGGCCACCTGAGCCTCAAATGGTGAAGGTGACACAAAGGGAACCCCCATGCTATGAACCTGCTCCTTGAAGGGAACTGTAGTCCCATCCAGAACTGGTTGAACACCCTCCATGCAGCTTGGACTAACCCAAAGCCAGTGTCATTATGTGATGAATACCTTTCACTTTACAGTGGAACATGCAATAAGCTTTTCTGGTGAGAAGAGAGGTCCTATAGCTTGGTTTGTTTTGGAATCTTAAATGACAGTAGTGGATCTTACATTCCTCTTGTCTTAAGGAGAAACAGGTGTATACTCTAAATTCTTTCAACACAAAGTATTTATTGTTCATTCATCATTCTCTTTTCATGGTTATTTATGAGTTCTTGATATGACATTCCAACCCTTCAGTTCCACTTACGTGTCTAAAGGGGACTTTTTGGTGAGGGTTTTTTTTTTAAGAGCAAAGAAAATGCAGTATGCAAAAGTATACTCACTTGTGTACTTTCATTGTTCTGCTACACTACACTGCCACCTAGAGGTTATGTAGTAGAAAATCAGGAAAGGAAAAGTTCTTCAGGTTGCTCTCAAATCTTAATTCTCTGCTAAAACTGAAAGCATATGATACAGGAGATTAACAGTCTCATGTAGAGAAGCTCAGAGTCTGGACTTCCTCTTGCAGCCCTTATTTTATTGAAGCAATAGTGTTGGTTAACCTATTGCTGTGTCTTCCTTAGCTCCCTCATTTTCCAGCAATAATTTTCTTAAGCAAGAAAACACACACACATAAACACACATACAGAGAGAGAAAGAGAGATACTAAATTATAAATGTCAATGCAAAACTGAAGCATTTGCTGGAAACTGAATCATACTGAAGAAAGCAAAATCTGTAGGCATATATTCTATCTTTCTGGGCCAGAGTAGAAATTTAACTTCAAAATCTCTCCCCACCCCCCGACCCACAACCTTTCATTTTCTGCAGCATTCCAACTGGAATTTATGTACTTGGATAACTTGCCAAGGCAAAACTCAAGATGTTTATTTTCACAGTAGCAAACCAATTTGAAGTCACGATGAATAATTAAGCTAACAGGGGAAATAATTCATTTATCTTTCCAAATACACGTTACTATGACTCTAGCTTTGAAAACACAGAATTA
>NW_025335440.1:26146314-26171059 GCF_004798865.1 Varanus komodoensis | reverse complement strand
TAAGGTGCAGGTGACAGAAACATTTCAGTTTTCCTGAGAATTCAAGGACTTTTAAATGGTGATAGTAGCTTTGTACACTGAAATCCTATCCCTGTCTTTGTCCTGGAAGAAAAAGCGGGGGGTTACAGAGATATAAATAGGAGCCTTTTTGTGGTTGTAAACTGTGAAGGGACCTGAACTTAAACCACAAGTATCAAGAGCAACAGTGATGGGAAGTAGGATGCTGAGAATTGTAGCTCAGCACATATAGAGAGCACTGTATTAGGAAAGGCCACTTTGCATCTCTGAAAACATAAGATCAGACCATGGGAGTTAATCTCTAGTCTAACATCCAACATTGACCAGCAAGATGCTTCCGCAGTGGCACCTTCGCCCAACGGAAAATGTGAATGTTGTTGAATCAAGTTGGGCCTATGATTATCGCACTAGCAAGTTCAACATATCTGGATAGCTTCCAAGGACATCCCATTCTCTGCACACTCATCTTGAATGTCAAAACAGGAAATGTTTCAGAAACAAAACGAGGGGCTTGGCTAAGAGGAAAGGGCTAGAGGCATATTTTCTTCCAGTGATTTTTGGAGATTATTTAAAACCATGATTATAGATGCTTAGCCACTTGTCCAAAAGAATATGGAAGTTACAAGCACAAGTGCACATAACATGGTTAATATGTTGAGTTAAAAGCTTAGGAGGGCTCTTTACAATGTGGAAGTCTTGCTCCAATACGGAAAGTAAGAAGAGTACAGAGTCAGACAAAACAATTGGCAGTGGGGAAACACAACAAAAGAAAGTGGAGAATATTTTGCCATAAACATTTTTTTTCTAAATTTCTTATAAACAGAAACCTGTCAGGGAAAGCAGACTGGCCATTAGATGCCAACGGATTGCAGAAGGAGGACAGGGAAGAGTTGTTTTTATCCCATCTTGTGCTAAAAAAAAATAACAACACAATGCAGGTTAAACAAAACCTTGCTTAAAACCTAACATAAAAATAAATTAAAAACAAGTTAAAAAGGAACAGCACCCAACCAATTAAAAACCCCTTTAGCAAAAGACCAAAGTCCTGCCAGAATAAAAACATCCTTTCCTGCCAACAGAAGGACAACAGAAAGGGAGCCAACCAAGTTCAATTTGGCCAGGAGATGACAGAAAACCTGAATGAACTGAGTGGGCCTGCTCACATGATATGACAGCCTGCCATGGTTTAATTAACCCATGGGAAGGGGATTTATGTTGTGCCAGCTGCCCACAAATGCCATTTTTGTATGGGTGCCAAACTTGCTATGGCTTGTTGTGTCATGCAGACCCAAGTGGCAAGAATGACTTGGGTGTTAAATAATTCTAAAACAAGCCATGGATTATTTTAGGGGTTTCTAACCCTCAGGCAGCCCCTGTTGCCTTGGCTTCACATGATACAACAACCTAAAACAAGTTGGGTGCAACATGACAGTCCCCGCAGGTCAACTGAGCTGCAATAGCCTGTCATGTCATGCAAAGCAGGTCTTTGCGTCTTCTTTCATGTTGCATTAGATACCTGGTACACTTTTTTTTTCAGAGAAGGTGTTTGAATAGCTCATCTGTGTGGCCACCATTGGAAGAAAAATGAAGGAAGCTTGGTTTGCTCTAGGAAGACTCTTCTTCCATTCTTACTTTCTGTGACAACTGAACACTTATCACCTCAATGAGGATTTTAAATGTTACACAATGTACAGATCTCTGCTGCATATGGCTTATGTAAAAAAGACCTTCTTTTAGTAACACATTGTTTATTTCATTTGCTCAGCGCCCCCCTGCTATAAACTCCCTTAAACAATCTGTTGCGTTCCATGACTAACCCTTGCAGATTAAGCTATCCATATTTTTAAAAGACCCCACCTCAAAACAAAACAAAACCAAAGTAAAAATGGAATAGCATTGTTTAAACATTGCTTTTGACCCTTCTTTACTATCACCCGTGTTAATTTTCATCTGTGCTAGCCTCCCTGTCCCCACATTGAAAACATCCAACTTCCCTCTTCATGAATGAAGAGTTTGTGTTGCTTGGCACGCTCTCTGCTTTCTGAATCCCATAGGGTGGGAGTTGTAAGGCTTATTTCTGTCTAAATATGCATGGGATTGTGACCGGGCTCTTTTTTGTCTACGGAGATTCCAACTTGCCTTCTTATGTCTTCTTTCTACAGTCTTGCAGAGCATTCCCTTCGTGTCCATCCACTCCATCTCCATAACATGATTGTGAGAGCTGAAATAAGCCACCATGGCATGTTACGGCCATGTTTCCTTAGTTGCCCAAACTGTTACATCTTGCCATGCCATCTGAACCAAGAAGCATGGCTTGTCTGGGGGTAGGCAAAAAGCCTCATATAACCCAAGGACAACCCATGTGGAATTCCTTGGATCCCAGCCTGTATTTGACCACTGGAGCCATGTTAGGCTATGCACTTTTGTTAAGAAATAAGTTTTAAACTGTCCAGAGACCTTCTGCTAATGGGTAGAACAGACGTGTAATACATAAATAAATAATAAAGTAAGAAATAAAACCAGTACACATAAAGGATTGCATAAGGATTGTAGGCAACTTTAGATATTTTGGACCAGAACCCCCATAATCCCCGACTATTGGCAATGCTGGTTGAGATTTATGGATGCTTTAGTCCAAATACGTGAAGGGTGCCAGGTTGCCTACCGATGCCTCACACAATTCCAAAAGCTGAATCATATATTCTATTTCTCCCAGATAATGACTGAAATCACAGAAAGTTCCTCACAGTCAAGTCCCATGCAAATCAATAGGACAAGCCAGTTGCAACAAGTTTAGCCTGACTTCCTTTAAATTTGAGACTATTTTATAACAAATGGGAAGCATGAGAACAATGGAGTTCTACTCTGAGCAAGGTTTTAACGTTTGCAGCTGTGCATCCTCTCATTCAGTCCACAGCATTTTAGGATGTTCTTCATCCTCCCTTGCATACCATCCAGGGCAAACAAGAAGTCTGAGGACAGCCATTTGTATTGACAAATAGAATCTCTGACTAGAAGGGTGGCCAGTTACCATCACCAAAAAAACGAGCTTTATCACCAAAGACACAAAAAAGAGCACATGAGTTTGCATAAAATTTGCAAATGTTAATTAACATGTATAGGTGCACATTAAGAAACAATTCTGGTTATTCAAAGAAAAGTACAGCTTTCCATAGTGGAGAAAAAGGGGGATGAGATAGTCTTGTGGGCCAGCTCAGTCTGCTACCTAGGTGGTACCTGCTAACGGGCAACTTCAAGGTCTTTGCTGATCTTCTCTATGGACACGGACTGGAGCAACCTTCAGACAGGGTTGCCTTCAAAGACAGGATTGTCTTCTGTGAAGTACCAATGATGACCACCCTCCTGACCAGCAAAACTCTCCTCTGTAAAGTGTAAGGTTGTCTTCCCCACACTGGTGTCATCTAGACAATTTGGATTACAAGTCCTAGCATTCCTGACCGCTGTCCATGCTAGCTGAGCTTATGAGGGTTGAAATTCAAAGCACGTGGAAGGCCCCAGCCTGGGGAAGGCTGGTCTAGTGGAAGGAGACATTCCTCCTGTCTTGATAGGGAAAATATTTCTATCACTTGGAACATTTGGAGTACCAAGTGATAGATTTGTCTACTTGCAAGGCAGTTGATTCACCTGGGACCCTTTGGTGATGGATTGGCTTTTTCCAGGGCAGCAGCTGTTCCAGAAATATTGTACAAATTGGGAATCATTTCCACTCCATCTTAAATGTGTGGGTAGGGACTGGCAGGCAGAAACCACGATCTGTTCTAAGGGGGCAGAGTCTGCATCGGGCTCACGAACAAACTAGCTCAGTATATAATGATATATGCCCATTGAACGTCCAAGAACTGTACAGAGAGTCAAACTCTGAAGGCCCAGACCGTGATCATAGGAAGGCAATGGTGCCTTGGGCTAGGAAGGGGAGGATGGCTTGAAGCAGAACAAGGAAACGGTTGTGCAGGGTTATGGTTTAAGTAGTATTATGTGACAGGTGGATCCAGGTTTAAACATACATAGAGTAGATCCCCCTGACATCATGATTAACTTAAGCCCATCAATTTCAGTAGGTGTACACCATCTAAAACTGGATTCAAACTGGGATGGCCATGAGTCCTCTTTCATGGAGGATAATTCTCCATCTGAATGGCTCCCAGAGGACTCCATTTTAAAGACAGTCTTCTATTTGCATGGCTGTCCAATGCAAGGCTGTTTTCAGAAGAAAGGACATTTAAAAGAAAGAGCTGGCCCTTGAAGGTAGAGAAAGGATCTGCAAATGTAGCTGATCTGCCCATCCTGCTCTTTAGATATGCTGTGTTCTGATGTCACCGAGTGCTGGGGAGAAGCGAAGGAAATGTCCCTCACCCTCGCCCCCCTCCTAAGCTTCGCACTGGCGATTTGGAGATGCAGCATAGTTCTGACAGACCTTGGTCTGTTCCAGCAAGGTGATTCTTCTACAAGGAAAACTCCTAGTACGCAGTGACATAGTAATGATCTGCCACACTACAGTCAGAGCTCAAGAAAGTGTTGACAAACAAGTACGAAAACCTTATGATTGAATGGAAATAAGTGAATAATGACCCAGGAAAAACTCTGCTCTCTGTTCGAGAAACTTGTTTCCTACAGAGGCCAACCAGATGAAGTCTGGAAGGCAGGGTAATAGCCTTCCCCACCATTGTCTTCCAGTAACTGGTATACCAAGGCAGGCTGCTTCTTTTCCTAGAGGCAGCGCACAGCCAGTAAGACTAGTCACCACTGGTGGCCTTATCCTCCATGAATTTCATGCAGGTTCATGCATGAACCCCACACACTTCAGCTGCCCATCACTCTGAAGATGTGTTCTGTTCTCCACTGTATCCAGAGAAGGTGCACAGTATGTGGTGATTCTTTAGTTTCCTCTTTTCATGGGCATAATTTATTATCCCCTTCATCCCTTCACCCTCAAAAAGGAAAGGATCAAGTTGCATAATTCAGACAGTGGAGGAAATGAACAGCACCATTGACCAATTTCGATTCCTTCTGTGTGTTCTTCACTTGCAGATCTGGATTTGGATCCTACATTTGCCTTCTGCAAAGGGAAGAAACCTTCTGAAAAAGGGAGGGCTCCACTCATGGAATATCCCACCCAATTTGGGGGATCCCTTCTCCCCTGCAAACCAGAAGGCATCACATTCTGTAGAATCTTCTGACATTTGATCTGGCATGTTCAAAGCCTTTGGGGGTTGTAGTGGGAAGGAGGGACAGAAAAGTTTGGTTCTATCAGCACGATTGATCCATTGTAAATCTGGATGTGGTCCCGAGACTCTTCTTCTGTTGCATGATCCTTGTGTCCCAATCTTTTTCTGTTTGTCCATTTCTGTGGCCTCTGCTAGCATGCAAATGACTCCCAATGCATATTTGTTCAGTGGAGAGTATAATATGGCCCTGCTTTGGGCAGAACATTTGGGGCCTGGCAACACTAGAAAAAAGCAGAGTAATTACCATTACTCATATCAGCAGGACTTACCTGCTGTAAAGCTTGAGTGCATTGAACACAAGTCAGGAAGTCAGGAAGCAATTTGCTATTTCATGCCGATGGATTAATTAGACAGGGTAGAGATATTCCTGCCTGGACCATCTTTCTTCCTGAGCCTACACATTCAACTATGACAGGATGTATGAAACCCTGGTTGTCAATGGTAACACGTAGTACTTTGATGAATTTGTATAAACAAAAATGTCACTGTTAAACATTAGTGAAAGTCATCTCGCTGTCTCCAATGCACCGGTCTAGATATGACTCTTTAAACTTGCACAGGGTGAACAGTACAATTTTGGTGCAAAACAGTAAAGTGCTGCCATGGCTGACTTGCTATCCCAACAATGAAGCTGTGGTTTTGCTATTATTGTTATGATCCAGTGTGGCAGGGTACTTAGAACATTGGACTGGAACCCTGGACCCCACTTAGCATGAAGCTCACTGGATGACTTTGGGCTGGTCCCTGACTTTCAGTTCAACCAATTTCACAGGGTTATCGTATGGATAACACATAAAGGAGGAGAAGGTTATTAGCCCTCTTGAATTCCTTAAAAGGAGAAAAAGCAGGATGTAACTGTTGTTGTTTTGAACAAGAGATACATAATAGGAAACATTTTATTATCTATAAAATGGAGCCAGATGAATGGCAGCTAGAAATTTCTCATGCAGATGTTAAAAACAGCAGTGAGAAATTCGTGGCATTTTGGCTGTGATTCTTAAATCACTCTTTTTAATTAACTTCAGAGGGTAACCGCAGAACAGATGAAGGAAGGAAGAAAATAATTGCAGCTGTTGATGCTTGCTTTTTCCCCTTGTTCTTTTAAAAAGTATAGTCTCTTTATTACAGCACTAATTGCTTGGATAAAATGTTGAGAATCAAGAAAAAGATGTACCCCTAAATTATACAATCCTATCAGTAACACAGAAAGAAGACCCTGACTGGATGGCATCAGTTAGCTCTGACTGTTATCTGATACCATGGAAGCTTAAGAAGAGTAGATGCTGCAACGAGATGGCTTTATATGATGTCATTATTTACTGCTCCAGATTCCATTAGGAAAGTAATTTTCCCACTCCCAATCTCCATTTCTCTGTGAATGGGATTTTTGTAAAAAAGAAAGAAAGAAAAAAAAAAAGCTTCACTCCAAAATGCCAGTGCCTTTTTAACTTCCTAAAAGAACAGCAAAGCTAGGACATCCCAGAAAGGTCATTCTCCAACTTCCAGACTCTACATTTTCTTGGAATATGGATCAACTCTTTACTATTGAGTGAGATGGTGTAACTTGGTGTTCTGCAACAGCAGGGGGTTGGGCCCGATGGCCTTCATGGTCCCTTCCAACTCTACTATTCTATGATTCTATGAAGTCTCTGAAAATGCAAGAGAGTGTTTGGGTCAGTGTGGAGGGTTCCACTCAGCCAGACCATACTGGCTCCATCTTACTCAGACCTAAGAGGAAGAAACCTCCATTTTACAATCCTTTGCAGCTCTCCACAAAAAATGGAAGAGATACTTCTTGTTACATGATAGATGTTGGCACTGGAATGCAAATGCCTGGGCTAAGTAATGTCAAGTCCAAGAACCACCACGCAGCAAATCCATTGAGCAGTAAATCACACAGACCCCAAGCCATGAGGAACCATTGAGAACTCCTCTCAAATGAGCAAAGTGCAGAGAATCAGCCAGACTAAATTGCCAGATCCCTCGGGGAATCTCCAAAGAAACCTATTCCACTGGATAAGGACATCAGGGGTCGTTTCCTTAGTCTTTTCTTTGGTACAGGTGCTGGAGTTTAGGTCTCCCAGAAAAAGAGGGAGGGCCTGATGCAGACACTAAAGGGATTGCATGCAGAGACCACAGATGTTCAAAAGAATCAGAAAGGCAGCTTAACATGAGGCTGAAGGCTGTGTTTTTCTGCTTTCCCCCATTTGGCACAGCATTGCCACCTTAAACCACTTATTGCTTTGTGCTTTGAAACTAACTAAACTTTTTTCATTTTTGCCTGAATCCTGAATCAATCTTTTACCCTCTTTCCACTCAAACCAGTCTGTGTGCTTTGAAGGAGTTTCACAAAGGGCACACCATGCGAATGCCGATTTAAAAAACAGACTTCATGCAACATGCTGAGCAGAGCTTGACCCTGAAGCTGTCGTTCCCCCCCCCCCCGCATAAATATATGGGGGCTGTCATGAAGCCCAGGTCATCCTGAGATGGAGAGTGCTTGAAGATGGGGGAGGCCGGCTGTGTTTTACTCTCAATGATGGCAACTATACCAGTTGGGGCCACTGCACCAGATCAGCAGCCCTAGCCAGGATACCATGGGAGCCAGGTCACCACAGTGAGTGGTCTGTTCTCCTATACTTTTATGATTCACTTTCTCATGGACAGCGAGAACCATGAATAAAAAAAATCCAGGGACTTCACTAGTCCAAGAAGTAGGGTGCCTACTAGACACATAGCATAAGATAAATGTGCAACAGCTCTATTTTGAAGATGTTTTGGTCCAAATAGATTTCTTGAAGCTGTACAAGATGGTTCAGAATAGGAAACCATCCAGGGTCTTCATTCCTTGACATTGTTTCTGAAATTCTTCTGTGATTCCTTCTCTTCCATGAATTGGCGGGGAGGCAGGCAAAGGGGCTTGCTCCTGCTGGATTTGATTTCATGTTACTTGCAAGCTGTCTGGGTAGAATTTATATCTTTAAAAGCAGCATGGAATTAAATGTAAGGGGGGAAATCCCTCGCCTACCTTAAAGGGCTTGGCATGATGTTCCACATATGGATTCTGACCTAGAACAATATTTACTGATGAAAAGTCCCCAAGCACAAACATCCATAGGACAGTCAGCTGCTTAATTATTTGCAGATCTACTGCAGCAATCAAATAGCATGCCACTGTGTCACATAAATGAAAAGCAAGTCATTAATTACATAAAAGTGTCTTGTTCTGGAGGTATAATGAATACTCACGGAGACAATTGACACTACCTAGCCTCTATTTCTGCTGCACAAATTCTAACAGGAAGTTTTATGGAAAGGCCACCCTTGCCATACTGTGGGATGCAGTGCAACAACTACGCATGGGCATTCATGTACATGTTTCTTGGGTTTGCTTTAAGTCATAAAGGATGGAAGACATAAACATAAACTAGGTTCATAAACTAGAAGTTGTACATACAATGCTGATGTCATGAGCATGTCTCTCCCCTTTTTCCTTTTCAGCAGATCAAGGTGAAAGGCTTCTAAAATATTGCTTTAAAATGGTGTTAACTGGTAGCATATATCTATGAAGTGATCTCTCTGATTGTGATTTGGCTCTTTCCCATGTCATCAGTTAATTCCAGACTGAATTCCCTGCCTCCCTTTTCCCCAAAAGAGGCTGGCTGCAGCCTCAGGGAGGTTTCTGCTGTTTGTTGGTCAGACGGGAAACATGAGACATTAGTTAATTGGTCTGAACAACTGGCTTGCCAACAAACCACTGGAGTGATGAACTCACGACCCTCCCCCTGTGGCGCTTCTTGTTCTGCATTTGTGAGCCCAAACACAGATATTCTTCAGCATTCACACTTCCAAGATTTTGCAGTGCTGTTTTCTGAGCAACAATGAAAAACCTTACAAAGGTGTATATTGGATACACACAAATATGTAAAAAACACATAAAAGCCTTACATGAAGGAAAGGTGATCATAAACATATGAGTTCATTAGATAGGCAAAATTGGATAAAAATGCTTACTTAGGAGTCTGTGTGTGAAAATGGATGCATGTTTTTTGGTGGATTTTTTTAAAAGTTGGAAACAGTTGCAGACATGAGATTGAATGAGCTTAATACTGGAAATACTGAAAGAAGCTTAAAATGTCATCCCACTGTGAGGTTGTGTATATCCTGCCCTCTCTCCATACTTTTCCTTTGTTTTGGTCTGGATGTTTTTCAATTACCATATTTGCAATAATCACATTAATTGTTGCCAATATAATGGTAAAACCATGCTCTCCTTTACATTTGTTAATTGTCAGCATATGCATCTTAGTACCTAACAGATCTGTCTTGCTAGTGGTAAAGACAGTAGTAGATTTCTGCTTCCATTTCACTGCTATATACTTATTTACAAAAGTCCTTGGCAACTGTCCTTAGCTCCCCAAAGGAAGAACCTTGCATTCTAAACACTCCCATTATAAAGTGTACAGCATCTGTTTGCAGATCACTTTTTATCTTGTAACTTGTGCTCTTCTGAAGTCAACCATGGGTTGCTTAGATGAATGCTCCCAATAATTTGAAAACCAGATCATACAAAAATGGAAAATCTATATTGAGAGGTGTGTTTGAGCATTATAATCTGCTGCATAGCATTGCTGGGCACACCTGAAGCATAGGTTCAGCCATGCCTGTGCATAAGTTGAGATATAGTGCACACTAGAATAAATATACATATTTTGGGGGGTGGGGTGGGGAGAACAGTCATCACTGGACTTGTATTATGAGTCAACACAAAGGTGTCATCATAAAAGCACACATTTTCAGGTTTGCTGTTGTCCAGTAGCGCCTTGTCTTCTCCGGATTTGCGAGCAGGCGAAAGTGATTGGATTCGTTTGTTTATGACATTGGTATGCTGCTCCATAGCAAAGGTCTCTGGGTAGCTTTCAATAAACAAACACATGTAAAAGCAATTTAAATTCAAAATAGAATATAAAACCACACATAAGAGGGAACAAAATAAAACACACAGCATCCAAGATTTAAACACACAGCTTCAGGAACAGAGAGACCTAGTTCATGTCTTTGCTTGTTTGTAGTGGTTATATACAGCTAAGCATTTTAAAACCTTGAAGGGTGCAATCCTATGGGTTCCTGGGTTATTGGGATAGGTCAGCGTACCAGATCCAGTCTTGGCAAAGATTTAGAGCAGTGAGCAGAGCAGAGCAGGGGCAGGAGTCACCTTCCAGCAGCAGTGAAGGAAGGGATCGCTGTCCTCCAGAGACTTCTGGCCATCGGCCTTCCTTCTTGTGAGGGTGGGAACTCAGCTGTCTAAACGTTTGGGAGGGCAAGGGCAGCACAAAAGCCCCCGCACTCCTGCCTCCTCTCCTCCTCCGAGTGTCTGTGCTCCTTCCATGTTCCCCCTGAAGCCTGAGATCCTTGAGTTTTCAGGGCTACAGGCAGCCACATTGGATGGCATCCTAAGCAGCTGACACATAATTAAAATCACATTTACAATATAATTTTAAAAACAAAGCAAATTCCAGTAATAAATAATGACAATAATACAGAGCGAGTAGTAAAATGGAACACCATGATTAATTTAACTACAGGCTGGGAAAGCTTGAGTGAACAATATATTTTTAGGAGGCCTTGGAATGATGCCAAGTTTTGTGACTCCTGCCTGGGTGCCACTACCAAGGAGGCCTGCTGCTGCAGTATATTATATGCAACGTTCTGTTAATTTCAGAATGGCCAGCTAGGCCTACTCTGGTGATTGGTTGGCTGCATACAAATGAAGGGGGCTTTGCATAATGATGCTTACAAGTGATTTAAAAGACCTGGGTGCACCTGGCACTGAATGGATCACAGGAAAAGATCCAACAGAAACACTCTGGGAAGGGTATTCCGATGTTTCAGTATGGACTAATCACATACTAGAGGCTAAAAGAATGAGCCATGTACTAAAAAGCCCCTTTACAGGTATTGATGCTCTGGGATTCCTACCCACACATCCTTTTACCTAGTGGTGGCGGTGGCTTGGAAGTCACTGGCCATATATACAGTGGTACCTTGGCTCACAAACTTAATCCGTTCCATGACTCTGGTTATGACCCAAATTGGTTGTGACCCAAGTCAAAGTTCCCCATAAGGTTCAATGTAAACGAGGTCAGTCCATTCTGTAACATTTTTTTTTAAATCAGAATAATTTGAAACAAAGTGACAAAGAACAACAAAGTAACAAAGTACTGTACAATACAGTGGGGGACACTAACCGAGGTGGGGGGGAGGTTATTGTTTTGAGGAAGAGTCCCCCTCCATAAGGACACTGGGGAGATCTCTTTCAGGGGTTTCCTCTCTTCTTTGTCTCTTAGCTGCAGGGTCAATTTTGGTGAAAAATCTGCCTATAGTCACTTGTTTTTTCCTGTGCTGCATAATCCTCCAGAAATGAGAGACCACGTTATCGTTCATCAGATTCAACACGCTGTTTGTTAGTTATGTTGGGGTGGTGCTTCTCAAAGAAATCCTGGCACTCATTCCATTTTTTCATAATGGATTGTATCACATCCCTGCTGACCTCCTCCCTGTCTTCCTCTTCCTCAGTGAAATCCTCCTCAGCGAGTGCCTTCTGCTGCTCACTCTGGACTTCAGCAAGTTCTGTCGTCAGCTCCTCCATGTCTTCCCTGTACAAACACAGCTGCGATCGTGGCCAACTCCCCACTCGGGGGGGGGGGGGGGATGGCTATGATCTTGGTTGCCACCCTATGAGGAGTTTGTGACCCAAGTCAAAATTCTCATGAAATTTTTGTTTGTGACGCGATGTGGTTGTGAACCAAGGTGTTCGTGAGCCGAGGCACCACTGTAATTTCCTGCAGTATCCTGGAGCCCATTCATAGCACTGCATGTAAAGTCGTCCAACACTTTAAGCAAAGGGTGGCCAACCACTTTGGGCACAAAGGCTGTGAAACAGGCCACTGCAGACACCCAAGCAGCCAGGTGTGAGAATAAAGGCAACATGGGAGCCTGCAGGAAAGGGCCTCCAGTCTATAGGGATAGGTTAGTCCAGCAGGAGAGAGTGAAACTTCAGCAGCACCAGCTGGGGCTCATTAAGGGCAGACTTTACATCTGGGGCGTGGCAGGAGCAAAGGAGGTGGGGAAGTGGGGCTGGAAGAAAGAGAAGGACTTGCTCCATGCCACAGCTGAAGAAGGGAGACGCTCTCCTCTGCAGCCACCTGCCCTGGCTGCCTAGGACTACCCACCAGAAAGAGAGAGGACTGCAGTGTACACAAACCTAGACTTACCCTCCTGTTTGGAAGCCCCAAAGAAGCCTCCAGTGCAGGTGGGGCTCTTCCTTCATGCAAGGAGGAGCCCCACCAAAAGAGTAAGCACACTCCCTCAAATAGAGGCTGCTGGACATTTTGTGGATGCAAAGCCCTTAACAAGAACCTCTAACCAGCTGTGGTGACTGGAAGCAAAGATAATACAAAGAAAGACTGCCTGAGTTCACCCTCCCCGCGGACAGTTCACAGGCTCCATGGAGGGGGGCTCAAGGCCTCCTTCCAAAGGTAGGTGGCATGCAAAGCAAAATGGCTGAAAAGATTCCCAGGAGGCAGGGGCTAGAGAAGTGGGCTGTTTGAACAAAAACAAATATTTCAAGCACTTTAATTAGTTTCTGGCTGGCAGCAGCCACATTCACGGCAAGGCCGAGGGGAAGAACAGAAGTTCTGCCCAATGCTCTCCTGCTCTTACCACGACACCAAAGCATATTCCAGTCAGAAGCATTTCAGTTCGATTTCATGCAGATTTTCTCAGCAGTAAAGTACACATATAAATCACACATTTTAGCAATGCCAGAGAGGAAACAGTGCTGGTGTTACAGTCAAGCAGAGTGCTCACTGCAACTGGAACAGCAAAAGCGACGGTGGGCAGCTGTCCCCTAGAGAGAGGGGGGGCGGGGGGGATGGCCCTCTGTTTGAAGGGCTGCCAGCACACTGTCCTCTGTTTTGAAAATGTTCCATAACTGAAGGAGTATCCCGACCAAGCCGGTTAAAAGGATAACCAGAACCACATACTGAGCAAGGCATACAAGTCACGTGCTCTCAGTCTTCCACACTATGGTGAGATGTGCTCTCTATTTAACTTATAACAATTTTAATCTATCTCTATACATTAGCATATGCAGATATCTTTTGTCCTTTGGGTGATTTATGTGCTCCCTTTTGATGATTCACCAGTGACCACTCAAACCTTAGGATGTGGGCACAGGACTGTAAAGGACCCAAAGTCACTGCAACAATATTGTTTCTTTCCCCACATGTTCCAGTTTTTATAGAGGGCTTCCTGAAAGGCTTCCAAAGGCACAAGACTGTGAAAGAAATCAAAATACAACCATGAACATCCTCAGGAATTTTCCCGCAGTGGTGGCATAGCTGTAGTCGCATGTGATTATAATCTGCATGCTACAGCACACTTATGCATATTCCTTGTGAGTCTGCATGTGCGTTGTTACTTATAGTAATAGTCTATGACATTTAGAAACCTACACAGAGTGGCAGAAGATCTTGGGAGCTGGAAGCGGTAATGCAGAGGAGTCTTCTTGTTCAGTTCACACTACAGTGGACATCAGCATGAGAGCTGGAGTGTGCTTTAAAGGCGAACTTAAATATAGTAAGCATCACAGAAACTTGAAGGAATGGTGATTGTGCCATGGGATTCCATCATCTCTGAATATAAACTCTCTAGGAAGAACAGGGAATGGTGCCGCTGCCTCAAAGCTTAAATTGGGCCGAGCCTTAAAGGGGCAGACTAATCCCCTGAAGCACTGTAGGTGATAATTCTACATTCCAAAAATAATTTAGCACTGAGGGCATGACATCATCATTCAGGCCAGACTGATCTTGAGAGGAAAAATCAAATCAAGGAAGCATCCAAATGGGAAGCAATGGGCAATTTGCTATCCCCCTATTGCTGTCCCCTGTGTACCAGATACATGTGTGTTCCTGCCATGACAAAGAGGTTAACATTCTGGATGGCCTAAATGAGCGTGACCTAGAACTGTAGGTTATGGAACTCCCTGCAAGAGAGGTGCTGCCCCAGTCCTGTGGCAAGATGTGAGTATTGCTAAACTAAATGTAAACTAAACTAACACTGGCCACCATGCTTATTCATGTGTAAGTGGAAACTTGCCGAGGAAAACTGACACATGCATATTTGACTTCAAAAGTGGATGCTTCTCTAAAATTAGTAAACTGGTAAAAAGAGTTACATCGCTCCAAAATGCTTGGAGGTTAGTCAAAAGCATAACAGTAGAGCCAGTGTGACATAGAGATTGGACTGTTGAGCTATAGAGCTGGAACTTGGGAAACCTGAGTTCTAGTCCCACTTGGCTGCAAAGTTCACTGGATGACTTTGGACCCTCACTGACCCTCACCCTAACCTCCTTCACAGGGTTGTTGTGAGGATAAAAAACAGGAAGAGTATGTAAGCTGCCTTGGGTTCCTTATAGGAAAAAGCTAGAGTATAAGTATAATAAATAAATCAATGAAAGAAAGCTTGACTAGAATGTCACAGAAATGCAGACTTTACCCTCATGCATTTGCAATGGCATCTTTCAAATGTTTCCAAAATCAAACATATGTTACTGAGACCTGAATTAAAAAGATCACGAACACCTGTCTGTGGTCTGCCCTTTTCTTTTTGGGTTGACACACCACTGAACCATCTGCACTGCACTGGTGTCTTGGATTTCTGAATGGGTTTTTGAAGACAGCTAATCCTTTCCACCAGGGGAGACCACCCAAAGGCTTTGCTTGGATGCTCCTTTTTCAGGCAAAGAGGGTGTCAAATCTTCATTGGCTAAAAATCCTAATAGGTTGGAGCAGGCTAGTTTTCCTCACAAAAAGAAAGAGCAGAAAAATGATTGTAGTACTTGCCCCATTTCTCAGGTTCTCCAATGCCTACATATTTGCTTTATTAAAAATGAAAGCTGAGAATCCAGAAATTATGGGTGAGGGGCATTATGGGGAGGGCAACTGCCTCCTCAGCCCCTTTCTGTACTTTCCCATGTATGCATTGCAGATCCCATTCCAACTTACAGGAAATGGATTAAAACTGAAGGCAAAAACAAAACAGCCCTCCCTAAACAAGCAATTGCCAGATGGAGATTCTTAGAGATCATCTGGAGGACAAAGGCAAGTGGAAGGTGATGTGAGCAAGGGGTGGAAGCCTCCATGTGCTGGCTGGACTGGGGCCTGCAGCAGGCCAGTTTAGACCCATAGGCCAAAGGTTGCACTCCTTTGGTCTAAGCAAAAGGCTGGGACTTTGAATGGGTATCTTCCATGCTCACAGAAGGAAGCTGAGTGAAATTATTTAACATATTTATGCTGTGACTCACTGGGCTGCTGCTGCTGCCTCTCCCTTTTGGCAGTGATGAAACTGTGCAATAAGAAAAGGCCAGTTCTGTGGGATTCAGTCAATCCCCTAAGCCTGAAATAGGTGTGGGGAAACAGGCCTAGAAATTAGGAACTGACTCAGAAAAGCTCTCAGCTGCCCCCACAGCTTCCATGATGTGGACCTGGTTTTCTTATTGCAAACAAGAAGCACTGCTCTGACTTTTTCAGCTGCCATTATTTTAGGTCCTCCCACCAACACAGGATGCTTCTCTGTTCAAATAGTAGACATTCACCATTTTGTTATTATTTTCTTCTCTCTTACTGTGGGGTTTTTTTACTGTCAGTTCTCTCTCCCATCTTCTCTCTCCCCCATTCCATTTCTTTCTGTGATCATGTAGAGTCATAGTTTGATCTTTAATTACAAAGTCTGTGATTCAGTTGAATGCAAGGAGAAGTTGTGGGGAGCTGAGGGAGCTCATCCAGTCCTTTTTTATCTCACTGCAGATGATTTATGCTGCCACTGCCTAAATGTATGCAAGCACAGTCCTGGCTTTCACTCAGTCTAGAAACTATCCATTCACCAACCGTTCGTGGCCTGCTGCCCTACCTTACAGGGCACAATCTTCTATTTGGTGGTTTGCCAGGGAACAGTGTCCTTTCCAAAGGGCTCTCCACCCATTGTCAGATTTAAAGATAACGAGTAGCCAGAAACCGTAAGATGGTAGACAAGGGAACTTGATGGGGTTCATCAACAGTTGATCCCTGAGCAGCACATGGGGGACTGACAATGTCCCCATGGCACTGCTGGTGAACTTATGGCATGCGTGCCACAGCAGGCACACAGAGCCCTCTCTGTCGGCACACTAGCCAATTCGCCCCAGCATCGCCACAGCAGCCGAGCATCAGATAACAGCTCAAATAGGGCCATGCGCTTGCTCAGAAAGGAGTAGTGGTGCGAGGTGATGTCGTCACAAGCTGCAACCCATTAGCCGCAACTCGTCTGAGCTTCTGTGTGGCCGGGCTCTCAAATGATTTTGAAAAAGCCTTCAGGGCGAAAGTCCCATTGAAAAGAGGACGATTTTGAAAAAGCCTTCCTTGAGTAGCTTTTTCTGCACAGCTCATCATTTCTGCCCATTCTAAACACATTCCAAGCATCAAAATCAAGTCAGGACAGCTTGAAATGATGAGCAGTGCAGAAAAAAATACTCAAGGAAGGCTTTTCCAAAATCTCCCTCTTTTCAATGGAACTTTATCCCTCTATTAGGGTTAGGGGTGTGCACCAGGGTAGGATTAGGGTTACAAAACTGAGGTTTCCTGGCATGATTCTGATGCTTGGAATGTGTTTAGAATGGGCAGAAATGCTGAACTGTTCAGATAAACCTACTCAGGGAAGGCTTTTTCAAAATTGCCCTGTTATAATGTAACTTTATCCCTATATTAGGTTTAGGGGTGTGCACCAGGGTAGAGTTGGGGTTGGAAAATCGAGGTGTCCAGGCATGATTTTGATGCTTGGAATGTGTTTAGCATGGTCAGAATTGATGAACAGTGTAGAAAAAGCTACTCAGGGAAGGCTTTTTCAAAATCGCCCTCTTTTTAATGGAACTTTATCCCTTTAGTAGTGCTAGAGGAGTGATGGCGAACCTATGGCATGCGTGCCACAGCGGGCACATAGAGCCCTCTCTGTTGGCACATGAACCAATTCACCTGAGCATCACCCCAGCAGCCGAGCTTCAGATAACAGCGCACATACGGACAATGTGCATGCTCAGTCAGGAGTAGTTGTGCCAGGGAATGACATCACGAGCCGCAACTCATTAGCTTCAACTCGTCCGAGCTTTCACATGGCCGGTCAGTGCACTACCAAGGATATAACTATTTGCTTGGACTGGCTGTGATTTGTTTTTTCTAAGCTAAAACCTCAGTTTTAAGGTTTTATTGCAGTGCAGGGTTTTGGGTTGTAAGCTGGGCACTCGGTCTCTAAAAGGTTCACCATCACTGCCCTATGGTGTTTTCTGGGGTCCCCAACACACCTCTAATGGTGCCCATAAATGTTTCCTCTACATGGAACCTAGTGACATCCACAAAATGTAGTATTTAAGTATTTTAAAATCAGTACCAGGAGTTGTATAGATCCATAGCATTGAATAAGTATGTGTGGTGTAGTGGTGGTGAAGACTGCAGGATTGGGACTCAGGAAATTGGTGTTCTAGCTCCCACAACCATAGAAATAACTGGGTCACAGTTTTTCAGCCTGACCTACTTCACAAGTTTGTTGTTATGAAGATAAGATTGCAAGGAGGAGAATTATGTAAGCTGCCTTGATTTCCTTGGAAGGAAAAAGAATAAGATAGAAATATAAATATATGAATGCATACAGTTTTCTAGCAATTACACAATGCATTAAAAAGAGTGGACCAAATACCCCAAAAAGTGTCTGCTTGGAGACGGCATCTCCATACCGCCTTCAAATGCTGGAAATGTTGTAAGGCCCCCAATTCATTGCATTACAGGAGCCAAGTGTTTATTTTTCAATGCTGTAATATCAATCTTTTAGCTTTCAAAAGGGTGTAGAGAATTTATGCCAACCATTTGTTAATTTCCATGAAGCAGGTCAGTAATTTAAAAGAGCATTACATTGATGAATATTAATACTGTTCTAGTACAAGCTTGGTATGTAAATTTATGTGTAATAACCTCCTTCCAAAATGAAGCAATGACTGGACATCGCCAAAACTATTGTTTCACCAATAGCAATTAGTCTAAATAGACTGTTATTAAAAAGGCACTGAAAATAAGATGAAACTTTTTTTTCTAAGATGTAACTTAAGACCTGTAGATGTGGCAGGGAGATGCCAAAGTGGTGATCCAATGCTGAGGTGCCCACAGCAGTTTTTCAAATTCCTAAATATGCTCATGGTTAGAAAAGGTTAGAAATACCAGTGCATTCTATTTCTATTTACATTTCTTTCTAAATTTGCATCTATACCTACATATTATATAGTTTCTGTATGATCAGGTGTTCTTTTTGGCCACAGTGACCCTCCGTTCTTCATCCACCTAGCAACATATGTGTGGAAGGCTGTTGTTTTTAAACTGGTCAGGTTGTGTGATTTCTAATTCTCTATTTCTGAAAAAAAAAATCCAGCTTTAGAGGAAGAGAATCATTTTTCTGGGCTCATGGGATACAGAATTATAGATAGTATAAAAGCTCTGCAGAGCTGGAGAGCACAGTTTTGAAAATGTCTGTGATTCATAGAGATGAGCATTCGTTACATGTTGAAGCACATCCATATTCCTCTGCCAAATGTATTTGGAGTGTAGGGGTGGGGAATCGGTTAATGATTTATGATTAAATGTGGTATACAAGATGAAATGTTTGGTAATTAACAAAAAGTAATATTAACTGTAATAATTTCTGCAGGCGTTTGAACCTCCGTTGTCACCCACTCACTTTGGCATCATTTCATCTATGAAAAACTTGTGCCATTTGAGTTAGTAATATCTTTCCATTCCCACTTCAAGCTTAACTTTCAATTTGTCATCCGGTAACATTCACGGTTCATCTGTTTGTCAATTTTTAACATTCGTTTTTCTAAGTAAGAACATGTAGGACTTCTGAATGGAAAGAATGCTTGCACATCAGTGAACACATTCTGCAGGACGAAATGCTTGGAATTTGGCTTGCATCAATCTAGATTACAAATGGGGAGTATACTTTGGAATGCTTTTCCACTAAATTGCACCTGCATGTAGCAACCTAGTTATATCAGGGTACAGTAACTTTTGACATGGAGTAGTATTTAAAATTATGAAGACCTCTCATCTGTCTCTGAACTGGTGAGGTTCAGATTTCTACTACTTAAATGGATTCTCCATGCACTTTCGACAGCTAAAAGACTGAGTGTTCGACACAGGAAGGATAAACATTCATCTTCTGTAATGCAATGGATTCAGGATCCTACAATGCTGTCGATATATGAATGTGTAGTATAGAGAATCTACCTTCACATAGATACTTGGCTGATATCTGGCCTGCTTTTTTGAGGCCCATGTATAATCGCTAGGAAGTTGCATGTCCATATACATGCATTCAGTACTACGGATATATGCAAATAAATATTTGTATATTTAAAAACAAACAAGCAAGATTTCTACTACTTCATTCTAGAATCATAAAGTTGGAAGGATCCGGAAGGCCATCAGGTCCAACCCACTGCTCGGTGCAAGGGAAAGCATCCCTCACGGATGGCTATCCAGCTGCATTTTGAATGCCTCTAGCATGGGAGAGCCCACAGCTTTCCTGGGTCATTGGTTTCATTGCCATATTGCTCTACATTCAGGAAGTTTTTCTTGATGTCTATCTGGAATCTGGCTTATTGTAACTTAAGCCCGTTACTCCATATCCTGTACTCTGGGGTGGTTGAGAAGAGATCACAGCCCTCCTTATGCTTCATCATCATCATCATCATGTATTTCATTTCTATACCACCCATAGCTGTCTTCTCTGTGGATTGGCCCTACAAGATCTCAAAGACTTCACCATTTAGTGGCACTTTATTTAAAAAAAAAAACCAGTGACTGGCTGAATGGGAACTAGAACCCACATCTCCTGAGTCCCAGTCCAGTGCTTCGGCCATTATGCCACATTAGTTGAAGGATCAGCATGTAAACACAGCTCTGAACACAGAGGAGGAGATCTGATTGTGGCTCTCCCCTCCACTGCCCCTCTGGAGCTGCTACAGAAAGGCTTGCATGAGAGGTTGCTGCTGTACATTCTAGAGAAATCAGAGAGGGAGAAAACAGGGTTCCAGTGGGAGGCAGGAAGAAGGTGGAGATCTGCAGTATCTCCTGGCTTTCGCTGTATCCTCCTCCCCACCATATGGAAAATCAGGTAGATAAGATTAGAGAACTGTCCAGCTGGGTTTTTAAAATTATTATTATTTTAGACAGGGGAACACAGTGAAATCACCCCATTCCTGCTTTTGGTGGAAGGAGACTGGATAGGCAGAGGCCTCTGGGTAGGCATGCAACCCTCAGGAAGGTGCCCTTAAGCTCAGTGCAGCCGATGGCTTTTATTTATCTAGCCATTTGAAACGGGCCTTGTCCAAAAGGCATTCTTTCAGCAGAATTTGATGCAGCAGAATCTTTATAAATGCTGCAGATCAGATTCTCACATTACTAGTTATAATGCTCCAGGCTTCGTCCTTAGGACAAAAACTGGTTGCAGCACCTCTTTGTGGGAGAAGCCTGGATGCATATTTTACTGAGTCTCAGGTAATACTCTCAACATTGACATTAAAGGTTGTGGATGAATGTACAGTGGCCCTCACTGATATCCTATCACTGATAATCAACAGAAACATGCTCCATTAAGCCTCTAGTGCCATAAAAACGGGGAGATGTTGAGAATTGTGTTGTCACAGAAAGAGGAGTCCAGCAGACTAAAGTTCTTCTCCTATTTCCCCTTCTTTGGTTTGCAGGTGCAAGTGGGCTGCTTCCCCAGCCCTCTTCTGACATGATACTGGGTGACTGAACCCTTTCCCAGTTGGCTCTTCCATGTTTATTGAGAGAACCCAGGCCTTCCAAGTGATGAAACACATCAGGCTTCTACTGGAAATGGGACCCCCAGGAAAATTTATCCTCCTTTCCCCTGTAGTGTGTAGTATCATTAGTTTAGTGAAATAACAGTGTGATATTGTATCCCCACCACCTTTGTTCAATGTTCCAGCGATGAATCTTTTTTTGTTCCTGTTTTGCAACATTGGCTGCCTTTGTGTGGCCAAGGATCTATGCAGTGTGGCATCCTGGGACTGCATGAATGGGGCCTGAAGTTGACTCGGGTACCATGTGTCGTGAGCTAGGCGTCCCTTCCCAATGAAGGCAATAACTCCAATAGTTGAAAAAAAGCGTCTTTATTCATACAGCTACAAAGTACTCACAAACTCTGTAAACACACTCAAGGTAGAAAGTTGACCTCTCTTTCTGACTGATGTCACCCTAAACTTGGCTTATGAATCCTTTGGGGCTGGTCTGCGGAGGGTGGTGCGCTAAGGGTGCGGACACGTCGCCACTCCTCCCAACGAGGATCCAGTTGGTCAAGCCGGCGAGTGCGCCGTCACGGCCAGGCATCTAGATCTCCCAAGCAACTCCCCCCATCCTGTTCTCCAGCTGCCTCTTTCCCACGATCAGGAATGGGAGGGGGCTCAATTGTTGTCCTTGAAGTGCTTTGATCTAGCGCTGTCTCGGGCTGGCTCACCGGAAGGAGTTCAGCCTCTGAAGCCTCACCAGTCTCAACGACTCCAATATCAGGGTGAGAACTCTGGGCCACTACTGGGACAATTATCACTGCCCTGTCTTCTGACCTAAGCCACCGTTCCCACTAGAGCCCTTGATCTGTCATGCTTGCCTGGGAATCCCATCTGAACATGAGTGCACAATATCATGCTTGGAGGTAGACCTATGTTTTGATTCCAACCTTAAGCTAACTTGTGCTATTGTCACCTGAGCGCACCCCATGTGTAACCTGGCCTGAGTATACTTTTTGAACCCAGATTTAGAACTTAAGTTGAATTGGCTCTTTATTGCCCTTCTTGTATTCTTAAAGCCAGCTGCGAGCCTGAAGAGGGATGGGGTAGGGAGAAGCTAATAACTGGATTCAAAGAACACAGTATTCCACACTCAAGGGCTGAGTATGGCTTGTCATTGAACCATCAACTTTTATTGAAGTGTGTTTTATGTTTTCTCTGAACTCAGCTGAAATGAAATGTGAAATATGGGTTATTCACATTTACTTAGTTGCACCACTGTTGGGTTGTGAAATGTGAAAAGCATGCATTTCACAACCCTACAACAAACCATGGCTTATCCTTGTGAGTTGCTCATGGTTAACAAGTTAGACAACCTGATAGCTCATGTTCTGCATCAACTCAGTTCAGCCGCAACCATCTTCAGCCCATACACAATCCATGAATGTAATGTAATGTAGAAATGTAAGGTAATATGATAATGATCATGAATGAAGGTGACCATATTGTGTGAACCAAAACATGTATTTGTGGTTCACACGAATTCTTCAGGAGTCTCAAGCACAACGTTTTATCAGTGGTGCAGTTTTGGATGTAGGAAACAGTGCTAGGAGTACTTAGAAAAAAAGCCTTACACCTCCCAGCTTCCTCCAGCCAGCATGGCCTGATGGAATATGCTAGGAATCATTTGACTTTTTCCAGTCTAAATATTTATAGGATTGTACCTGAAGTCTACAACCCACATTATTGGCTTTATATGGGAGCTCCCTTTTGGTGCCCACATATGTTACTTCAGCAGTGAAGTGCACCGCTAACATGACTCTTCTCCCATGTGCTGCTGCCATTTCTAGCTTTACCTCTCCTTCTACATTCCTAATATGTCAGAACAAAAACAAAACAACAACAACAAGAAGAAGAACCAGTTAGATGACCCTTTAAAAATGTTTGTACAGCTTCACATCTGGCGCTCATTGAAATCAAAGCAGCAGCATGCCCTCAGGAAAAAAAATGAAGCTTGCTTGTGCTGTCCCGAAGCAAAAACATCTTTACTTGGAATAAGCACAATTTTCCTGAAGGAAATGATAAAACCATTTAAAAGCAAATGAATATAAAATGAGCCTCAGCAATCAAGTCTTCAAAAATGAGGAGAAAGGATGTTGTGGAGACCAGTGTCAGCTTGGCATTTCTCAGCATGGTCTTGCTGGCCCAGGTGCTGGCACCTGTCCTCTTTGCTGCTGCTCCCATCACCTGCCATACCCTTGGTTGGCATCGGAAGGGTCTTTGGCCCCACGGCTCAGCCCTAGTTGTTCCACTGGATTCTGTGTATGCAGCCCCGGCGCCACTTCCATCAGAGGCAGTATAGATTTCAAGTAGAAATTATTAGGACTTTACTTAAGACACATTTGTGTTAATGACCTAGAGGGCAAAAAATTGCAGAAATGCTCACTCCATTTTTGTACATCAACAGAATTAATAACTCTGCAATGCAAAACTTTTTTTTTGTCTTTTTCTCTTTTTTTTAGTGTGGGAGGGTGTGAATATTTCCAGTTCTTATAAATGAAAGTTTTTGGCACAGATGAATGCATGAAGTGTTTCTTAATGTTACACTGAAAAATTTAACTTCCTGTAGCTTGTTCCTGGACTCAAATTTAATTTCTATCTTGTGTATATTCCAGTGTAACATGGGAGAACCCTGGTCCACAGCACAGTCTCACACATTCTGGGCACAAATGGTAACTCATTGGGTGTTTTGCTTTTTAGGTTTTTTTTAAGGTCAGCTTGAAGACAATAGATGTTTCAATTATGAAAAAGGATGGGATTCCTTAAGAAGAATATCTTGACATGTCTTTGTTTTTTCAGTCATTCATGGGATTAGCTACCAATCTATGAATTCCTATAGAACTTCACCAAATACTGTGTACAAAATTTAAAATCCTAATCAGAGAAAAATATCTAATCATGGTTATACCTGGACCATAATTAGGTTACAAGCAGAGCATTCTTTCAAATAGTTTAGTACATACTAAACCTGAATGTATCTAGAATGTTAATTCCCTCTTCAGCTTCCAAGACAGAGATAATGCCAGGGATCTGAAACAAATAGTACTTAACCTTCTGAACCCCAGATGAAAAGGGAGATGGATGTTTGCTTTTGATTGTCCTGGTCTTTTCCTGAGTTGAATCAATAAGTAGATCCCTTATAACTTTGAGTCATGATTCTAATTAGTTAGCCTCTTGGGCCTAGTTTACAAAGTAAAATCTAAGTCCAACGTGCACTTGAAATTTCACCAAGCAGCCTGAACCAGTGCCAGCTCAATAAAATAATTAAAGTGCCATCAGCCTGTTAGCATGCCTTCCCCTTTGCCTATGCATGTGTTCTCTCTCTCTCTCTCTCTCAAATGTCAAACCACACTTGCAATTACAAGGGAATTTTGCAATTCTTTTGGCTGAAATAAATTGTCAGATTTAAAATACAGATGGAAATGCATAAGAATGCTTGTGATCAGTTCTGCAGACATGAAATTTCCATTCTGATGGAGCTATGATATAAACTGAGGTATGTCTGGATTGATTGGTAGATTTCAGGGGAATT